>NC_046661.1:44435972-44458641 GCF_010883055.1 Belonocnema kinseyi | reverse complement strand
TTCCGCCATGAACGTTCTGAATACGAGAACGAAACTCGCTAGTCTCTCGCTCGACATAACGTTCGGTCGGGGGTTCTAAGACCCTACGCCAAGTCCCTACAAATGGCGGCCTTACGAGACATCTGTTGGCTGGAGTACGTATTTGTGTGTATGGATAGGTTACAGTTACCGACGCAAGGAGATGGAAGAAGATATTAGGGTGTGGAAAGAAAGGGCAAAAAAAGGTTTGGAGGAGGTGGAGGGCAGTTCCGGAATGGAAGCAGTTGACAGGGGGAGGGCGAAAAGCAAGGTATTTGGGAGAAGGTGGAGATTGTGATAGAAGGAAAGTGGGAGAGCGTCGGAATAAAAAGGAGGAGAGAGCAAATGGGGAAAATTTAAGGGCAATGGAGAGCTGAGGAGAAAAATAGGGGGTAATGCGTAACAAAAATAGGATAAAGGAATTTGATGTGATTGGGACGGTAGAGACGTGGATAAGACAAACAGGAATGGGATAGAGTATAGCGCATGTTGCTAAGGGGTGGAGGCTACAGGAGGCGGTCAAAGTAAAGAAGAAAGGAAACTCTAGTGGGGGAATTATAACAGGGGTTAGGGATGGATTAGAGGAAGAAGTTCTTGGAGAGGGAGAGCTGGAGGGCGTGCAAATGATGGCTGCATAGATAGGAAGGGTAATGGATAAGTTTGTTACTGTGTGCAATAAGGATGGGATGGAAAGGATTAAAGGAAGGGTGAAAAATTTACTAGGAGTGAGAGATGAGGGTATGGTGGTACTGAGGGGGGGGGGGGCTTTGATGTGAATTGTATGGTAAAAGGGGACAAAGAGAAAAATTACAAGCATACGAGTAAGATGTGTGTATCGGTGATAGACTATGCAAGGGTGGGAGGAGATAGAGAAATTCGCAGTGAAAGGGAGGATGGAATCAGACCATCAGCCATTAAGTTTATGGATACAGGGGGCGGATCAGATATGGGAGGATCTAAAAGAAAAAGTGAAAGGTTGTGTGCCAAGAAGGTATTTAGAAAGAAGAAGAAAGGAATGGTGAAACCGAGGTGGGATAGGGAATGTAAAATAACGAAGAGAAAGGTGAAAAAGAAGTTTTGACCCCTTTGACGTCAAAGGGGTCGGATTTTCCACGTATTACAGCTCATGTGTCATTGATTCTCAAATATCTTTTTCTGTGCCGATGTTTTGTTTTGGTTATCTGTACATCGAAAATAGAAGTCACGAAATTTTGCTTAAAATAATGTCAAAAGAGGGTTTCGTAAATGCCAATATCACAAATCTACCGAAAATAGATATATTTATGGTATGTTTAAAGAATTCATTGAAAAAGTGCTTATATGGAGTCATGTTTACTGAACAATTCGTAAATATGTAGGATTTTAAAATGTGTTAATATTTGTACTTAATGCTTTCCTTCAACATAATACTGACTCCTAATCCAAATTTTAAAACAAGATTACTTTTTTTCATCACATAAACCTTAACAAACAAAGCTATAAAATCAAAATAGTCAGAATTGGCCACAGACAGTAGCCTAACCTCTTCATCATGAGTTTCGTTAGTTTTCATGGTTTTCATGATAGATAATTATGAGAACCTCTGAGTCACGTGACACCCATATGACACCAATTTGAATAAGTGTTTTATCGTCTTCAATTTTTAATAATTTTTTTCTGTTAAACGACTCAACAGAAAAAAAAATTATAATGCATCTTCGGTTCAGATTAAACTTATGTATTAAAAAATTATTTTACCTAAAATCGAGAAAAAACCCTATTATGGGGTTCAGGAAAGGAGGTGGGAGTGATAAGGGAGGGTAGTGGAAGTGGAAGAGGAAAGCGGTACTGGAGGTGAAAGAGTGTGTGTACCTGGGCCTCCTGTTTTGATGGAATGAGGGAATGGATGGTCATATAAAAGAGAGGTTGAGAAGGACCAATGTGGTGATGAGGCAGTTGTAGGGGCTGGCGAAGAGGTTATTTGCAGAGGATTTCCCAAGGGGAATGCCATTGTTTTATTCTCTATTGATGAGTTTCTTATTTTACGGAGTGGAGATGTGGGGGTGGAAGGTAAGTGAGGTCATGAGGGAGACAGGAAGAACGAGGCTAGGGATTATAACCGGGAGTAGAACGTGTAAATATGAGGACACATTTTTGGGAGAGGGGAAAGCAAGCTGGTTTGGGAGGATTGGTGGGAGAAGAATAACAGACGTAGTGGCGCAAAGGTGGAGGTGGAAAGGGAAAGCTATTTCAGAACGAATGGATTGCAGATAAATGTTGTGAAAAAGAAACACGAGAAAGAAAGGAAGGTATACGAGTTGGTCCAAAAGAATAGCATGGAGAAAGAGATAGCAGAAGGAGAGGAGAGTAGAAGAGAGTCATGGTGTAACGGGAACTATATGTGGATTATGCCAAGGGAGAGAGCGCAATATTTTTGTGAGAAAGGAGGAAGGAGGATGCAAAAGTTGAACACTGGTTGGAGGAATGTGAAGAGGTGGAAAGGAATTGAATATGCTTAGAGGTATTGTTGCATAAAAAGGCGGACGAAAGGGCAGTAGCATGGGTGATAGGGGTATTGGGTAAAATAGAGAAGAAGAGAAGAAAGGAGGAAGGGAAATGGAGAAGGAAAGATTCTAAGTTGGAGAGGAAGTAGATGCAAGAAAAGAGTAAATGTTGTAAATAGTAGTTAAGTATTAGGTGTTAACCGTGGAGGCAGAGGCTGATAATTCGAGGCGTAGCGAGAAAAGAGCGACATGCGTGTGAGACGAGGTGAGGCGCAGCGAGGAAGGTTAGGCTATACAAGCGAGCGGATTAGTTATAAGGTGTGGATGAATGTTCATTTATAAGAGATAGTTGCAAGAAAATTCTGTAAAAAAAATTGAAGGTGCATTTCGCATTGCTACTATTGTTATTGGTACTATTGTTAGTTGCTCTCATATAGTGAACTGTTTGAAACTATTTGTGCTACATAAGCACCCAAACTCCAAAAGTCTATTTCAAATTTCTTAAGTTCAGAATCGTCGATTATCAAGAAACGTTTCTCATTGCAACCTCCGAAATATGTAGGAAAATGGCTTTAAAATGTTACGTAATGTTTTAAGACATTTTTTAGTTTACACTTGTGATATAATACGTCTGAAAAAATAATTTTTTAAACAGACAGTTTTGCCTTTTAGAATAGATGTAGAAAAATGCGTTTTTTTCTGAAGTTTTAAAATTATTTTAAACTTTTGAGTTACAGCGCGGAAATACTTCATTAAAGTTTCACAAAATGTAATTGTTTAAAAAATTCATTATTATTTAGAACAATATTTTCTTAGAATAATTCTGCAAAATAACCAAATAATAAATAAACAACAAAAAGAATAATTAAAAAAATAATAATTTAAAGGAAAAAGGATGTCTTACAATAGAAACAAAAACATAGAATGGAATGGTTAGGAGTAGGTCAAATAATAACCTGTAAAAATTTTGTTTTAAAATATAACATGGAGTTTATTACAGAACATGAAAATAAAATTTGTAACAGTATATATTTCATTATGAGCCTCCTATCCCGTTTCATCCCTATTCAGTGCACCAAATTTAAAACAGTTACAATAATACTTGTTTGAGTGGAGACGTTTCATGTTTTAAAATACAGTGAAATTCTTCTTTAGCGCCGATTTCAGGGCTGACGGTGGGTGGCAACTAACTCATTATAGCCTGCTCCGATTTTGTTTGTTAACGACTGGATGCTATAGAAGGGAGAGCTATTGAAGATTTATACTGTATAATATAATGTGGAGAATTTTTATGTTTTAAAATATAATAGAATTTGGAGACATTTTTTCATCTGTTTTTTAATTTTATCATTAAAAATATACGTAGGAAAGAAAAACTTTACATGAAAAAAAAGTTTCGCCTTGTCATCATGTAAGAGCCTGTATTTTGTTAATTGAATTTTTTTAACTTTGAATTTTTGATACCACAAGACATTTGGATAATACTTTTACGCGTTTTCGAGCGCTCGTCCCCTTATTGCATTTGGACCCTCAATTAAGATTCTAGTTGCTAGATAAAACCCTGAGTTCTGGCAAAAAAGATTACGGGTAAATTTTGTAGGTCTTCTTAAAAGCAACCATTTTTTCTAAACTTTATATCTTATCAAAAAAATAATCTGGAGCAAATTTTTAGATCTTTTAGAGATAAATAATTTTTTATTAAAATTTTCGTTTTTCGCACAGTTTTTGGTTGACCAAGAATCGAACTTTCGAGAACGGTATAAGTACCGAACGCTATAGAACGACACATGTTCTATGGCTTAATGTTAATGATAAAGGTACTTTTTTTAAACGAACAAAACTTTCAAAAATCAAATGAGGCAACAGAATTACACAAGGAGGTTTAAACAGAATTATATTCCTAAAAAAACTGTTAAAAAATACTCAAGAATATCAATTTGGGGAACGAATTGCACAACAAGATTTACAAAAAAATTTTCCAGATTAGTTTCGTGTTATAATTTTTTGAAAAGGAAGCCTTGAAAAGGAAGGTCCCGAAACATGTTGTATCAGTAGTCTCAGCCGGGTCTCCCCGCCAAATAAGAAGGTGTATCGGCCGGGAGCACTAGTATGAAAATATCGCGTTCCCGATAACTTATACACAGATAAAATGAAGGATAAGTGATTAAGGCTTCCGTTGATATGAATATTCTAATGACTTACGTAGCTTATACGGTTGTAGTGTGTTGTGAAAAGTTCGTGCGATGTGCGAGTTGCCAAAAAACTTTACGACTTCACAATTCAAGTTTTTCCTCCTCCCAAGGTTTATGAAGAGCTGTGGTGACTACTCTGCCTTTCTCCTGGGCCATTCTCGATAGTGAAGCGGGAATACGGTATGACACGGTCAACCAAGGTCGTATTTCCATGTGAATGCTTCTAACTTGTTTTATTGGTTATGATTCACGTGAAGCTTTCAATACAGTGACTCTTGTATTCTCTTCTATTCGTTTGCTTCAAGATGCGTTACCGCATTCATATGGTAATTGTATTTCTAAATTACTCTTTAATTATTCATTGAAATGGAATGCATATTATTTTACATTTTATTTAAATGTAAACTATAAGTTGACTATGTGACGTGTTTAATTAAGAATTACCCCTTATTTTGTTCAAGGGCGATATCCGTAGATATCGCAACTTTATTTGATGAATTACATAGTAGTACAAGTCCGTCAACCGATACACATCTTCTAGCATAGAGCTTTGTCTATCGAAAACTAAAGGGATGTTGGATAGACAGGTCAGTTTGGCGTCCCAACTATTTGGAACCTGGTAAGGGGTGACTACGAACTCGTCGCACCCCTTTGCCTAGACCAAACTTAGTCCCTAAGTTCGCAACTTAACCCTTTTTGGAAAAATTTTTGCATTATCGTCCTGAATTAATCTAGAGTTTGAGTCTATCACTTTTACAGAAGTTGAGACTCGCGGTGCCGTCGCAACCGCGCTGTAATAAACAGAAGGAGTCGTCTTTACGGTTGTATCAATACAAAATAATCGAATGCATAAGTTTCTAGGTATGATTCGCTTTACAAGATGGAAGAAGCCTATTTTATACGATCCGTACAATGTTATCAATCCCAGTGCTACGTATCCGAGATAAGTAAGAACGTCCATACTAGTTTCAATTTAGGTCCGTGTTCACGGCGTGATATTATAACCTGTAATATGGTTTCCATGTTTAAATTTTGTCTTAATTCTTTGAAGTTTTCATGGTGTAGTGATTTTTGAATTAAAGGTAATCGCGGGAAGAGTAATATCTTCGGCACTAAGTTTATACGATACATTCTTTTTAAAACAGATGTAGTTTTGACGTAGAGTAGATTTTCTTAATTTAAAAATAGATTTTGGTGTTTGGATCATATAATCTTTATTGCTAAAGAGCAGGCTCGGAGAGTCAAGTTTAATTTTTTGTGCCTTTGAACCGCATAGTACATTTAATTCTAAAATTGTTGCTGAAATTACAATATATTGGTTAGAATTTGGCTGATTAAATGCGTTGGTTGTGTTCGCGAGTTTGTTCTGTTGTTGCGTTAAAACCTGTGTGAATTTTAAAATTCGGATATCTATAACTCAAGAAAGAAATTAGGATTTTGAGCTTGACTCGTTCAGTAGTTGTTATCGTTGGGTCGTCAGTATAGGTGTAACATTATCATTTTCCTATCGATAGTCTGTTGTGCCAGTTGATTCAAGATTACCAGCCACTGTTTCGCGATATATTCAGGTAGCTTCGTTGTATTTCGGTCTAGATTTTCGTGTTCTTTTAATATTTGTTGCCAAAGTTTTTGGTGAGGGTTAGGTTTTTCCGTTTCACGTGTTTCTATTCGATTCGAGAACCACCTATAATATTTCCTGAATAACTGTTCGGTGTCTCGACTAGAAGGGTTTTCAGTTTCTCGTTCCTAGGTTGATATTTCGTCAGACTCGTAATCATCGGTCAGTGGTTTTAGTGGGCTAAATTGTACCGAGGTTCCGGGCTCAGTCTGCAAAAGTTCCTGCGGGTTTGGAGTTTGAAGATCGCGCCCGTCAGTTGCTTCGATGATTAAGATTTCGGGCAGTTCGGCTTCTAAGTCGAAGACAGACCCGTCAAGTGCTTGCTGAGTAGTAGGATGAGTGAGTGGAAAGACGCGTGAGAGAGCGTCAGCCGCTGTATTATCGGAACCTTTCTTATATTCTATCTTAGACTCGTATTTCTCTCGAAGAAATCACCATTGCATTAATCAGGAGAATGGATCTTTAACGCTGAATAACCATGTTGAGTGCTTCTTGATCGGTGGAAATTATAAATGTACGTCTTAGTAGATATTGTCGAAGGTGCCTCACTGCCCACACTATTGCCAATAGTTCCTTCTGAGTCGTTATGTAATTCTGCTAATGATCATTCAGAACTCTTGAATTGTAGCAACAAGAGTGCCCTTCTTGTGATAGGATTGCGCCTGAGCCAACATTTGAGGCGTCGGTTGTTAGCGAGAATTGTTTACTGTAATCGGGATAGCGCAAGACAGGTGCTTGGCAACGGGATTCTTTCAATTTTTCGAATACTTCGTGGCATTTGTCTGTCCAAATGAATTCTTTAGAGATTTTTGTAAGTTAGGTTAAAGGTTTCGCGACGGTCAAATAGTTTTTTTTAATGATTTTTCGATAATATCCCGAAACTTCTAAGAAGGGTCTAACCTTCTTCACGTTCCTAGGTTGTTTGAAATTTAAAACGGCAGATAGCTTCGTTGGGTTAGGTTTAACTCCATCCTTTGCAATAACATGTCCTTGATATTGTAGCTCAGGCCGTAAGTATTCGCACTTATCGAGCTGTAGCTTAAGTCCAGTTTGACGAACAATTTTGCTTTCCGAAGGCTGTCCAAAATATCGTCAATTATAAGAAGCGGATGAACATCCTGGTCAGTGATTTCATTAATTTTGCGGAAGTCTACAACAATTCGCTCTCGGGCGGCTAATAAGATTTATTGTTGCTAATTTTTACTTCTTTTAGAACACTACGGTGGGCGACTCGGTAGTGGGTCGCCTGGCAGTGCGAAGATGTCATGGTAAGACTGAAATTCGCAACGTAAATTCTTTTTCCGAAATATGATGAATTTGTTCTTTTTCAGGCTAGATTTTTAAGAACTTGTATTGGAATTCCTGTGTGCTGATTATTTTTGCTTCAAAGGAATCGTTCGAAATGTGTACTATTATTTCATAATTGTCAATTCGAAAATGGAATCAGGAATATGTGGGTTGTCGAGAAATCCCACATGTCCATGTGATTTTGTTACGAGTAATTTGATTTGTTTAATCTGATTTAGCAGCATAAAAATACCACCATCGATCAAATTTTATGAGTAACCGTTAAGTAGTAATTTATTATTCGAGAGATTGTAATTGTATTTTTGGAAAAAGCAAAGTCCCATAATTCCATCTTCAGTCATTGGAAAGTTATTTGGAACTATGTTAAAGATGTGATTTACGTCTAGATATTCTAAAGTGAAATTGGAATATGATGTATAGGTCTTATTTCCCATTTTGAACTTTCCTTTCCGGGTTGTAGGGTGATTTTGTGAAACACTAGGCTTCAGTGTGTCCAGGCAATTTGCAGTGATTGCACTTCAGCTGTATTTTCTGTGCAATGGGCATATTTTGAATAAGTGGATTGGACTGCTGGTTCCGTGCCTTGTATCGAGAGGTTTCCTGCGTAGGCAGTGTTGCACGTTAGAGAGCGGAGGGTGGTCTGGACTTTAAATTTAGATTTATCTCGAAGACAAACCTCAGTTTGAAGAGCTTCTTCTTGTGCTTGTTCATATTTTTATTACAATTGAAATTTTTTTTCATTGTGAGACTCGAATAATCAAAATAAAAAAATCTATTGACTATAATTTTGTATTTAATGCTAGAAAGAATTTATTATTTGGCGGCGTTTTTGTACCATCGTTTCTTTCGAGGGTTTGTTTTTAGGGTTCTTGCAGTATAAAAAAAAACTAATAATTAATAAAGAAGTGAGAGAGAGATTGTTTTGGATGTGTTGTTCTTCTTTTCTCCTTCTTTTTTAACTTTCATTATGTATATGTATCCAATGAATCGTTGTACAGTATTATTTGAAAACATATTTCCCTCATTGTAACTCTTTTTGTACAATTAAAGGGGTATACTGCATAAGGGCGTAAGTGCGAAAACCCAAATTTCACAGTAGAACTAAAAAACTGTCTAACTTTCATGCAAATAATTTTAAACAAAAGCGCTGGTCGAAATTCAGCGCCCACCAGAAAGCTTCAATTTTGACACATAAAAAGTTGCGCAACTGTTTAATTTTTCAATTAAAAAAAAAGAAAAGAAAGTACTTTCAAGCTATTGGTTCGCTCTATTGAATCGCAAAAATAGCACTTTGAGAAAAGACAACTTTGTGTTAGAAAGCTCTGGTCAAAGATCGACTAGAATTAAAAAGCTTCAATTTTGACACCTAAAAAGTTTCGTAACTGTTTAATTTTTGTATTTAAGAGAAAAACAAGAAAGTAATTTTGAGCTATTGGTTAGCTCTATTGAATCGCAAAAAGAGCGCTTTAAAAAAGATAAACATTGACGAGAAAGCCCTGGTCAAATATCGGCGCGCACCAGAAAGCTTCAATTTTAACACATAAAAAGTAAATTTTGCAGCCACTATTTCTTTTCAAAAATTCATAATTTTTGTCGGACCAACTTGAAAAAATCAGAATCTAAACGTGCTCTGAAAATCAATGACGCCGCGGTGACACCACACTTTAAAGCATTTCACTTACGTCAGCAAGCATCGTGGCACTTACGCCCGTATGCACTTTCTTCCTAGACCTACTTTCGGGTCGAACTGGATCAAAATCTTCTACAGAGACACGAGTTAGGGGAAAATAAGTAGTTTAAGCCAATAAACCGATTTTCAAAAGTTTGACACTTACTCCCGTATGTACTGTGGCCTTTCAATTATTTTTCCCAAATTGATTTTCTTGAGTATTTTTTTACGGTTTTTTTAGAAACCTAATTTTTTTCAAACCTCCGTGTGGATTTTTGTTGCATAATTTTTTTTAACTTTGTGTTTAAAAAATGAACTTTCTCGCATTGTTCTTCTGTGAAAAGGAATTTTTGATTTTTTTAATGCGTTACCACGACTCAAACAGAAATGATGTGTACTATCAAAAAGTTGTATAGAGTAAATTTGGAGACCTTTTCGGGATAAACAATTTGGACATAAACGTTTTTTTTGTATCTCATACAGTTTTGCTGAAATTTTTTATTTTTAAGAAGCTCTTTCAATAGGTAAAACCTGAACTCTTCTTTTTGTTTGAGGCCCAAAAATGTCTGCCAAAGCTCAACCCAATCTGTTTAGTCTTTTGACAGTTATCGTGACTACAGGATGCTACAGATTACAGATACACTACAGGCAGACAAACAGTACCTTCGTAAAATCATTTTTTTCTGACGACGCATGTTCCCTTTTTTAGCACAACCTTTTAGATGTCATGTGACTGGTACAAAATCAATACACAGATCTTTTGTGAATGGTACACAACCGTTATGTGTTATATAGATTTGATATAATTTCCGTGTTGTAAATGGCACAAAATGTCCCATATACGAGTATGTATTTTCCAAAATAGTTTTATATTACCGACCTTGATCGTTTTCAGCTTCATTAAAGCCAGTAAAGGACATTTCTAAATACTGGATTATTGCAGTCGTAGCTTTATTAATTCTCTGTTGCATACTCACAATTTACTTCTGCATCAAAATGCGTCGTGAGAGGGTAAGCATCTGTCGTTGTAAACATAATATATAAAGTTCTATAATCTAATTTTTCCTTGTCGCCTGAGTTGAAATAGCTTTTAAGTTATTTTTTAAAAATGTTACAGAATATACGAAAAGAGTTAATGGAGGCTGGTTTAATGCACTTCGAGGAAGGTGCATTGGAATGTTTAAATCCAGAGTTGACACTCGATGACCAGGCGGAGTTACTCCCTTACGATAGAAAATGGGAATTCCCTCGAGAAAGACTAAAACTTGGTAAGAATGACTGAAAATAAGTAATCCGAGAAAAATGTTTTATATTGAATATTTCTATGTACATGTAATTATTATCGTTTTAAGATCTGCAGATAAATTAGTGTTATCTGATGCTACTTACACGTTATATAAGCGAGTTTTTTTTAACAGGAAAACAATTAGGCTGTGGAGCTTTTGGGGTGGTTAGAAAGGCTTTAGCGCGAGGCATATTGGATGATGAAGAAATAACGACTGTTGCAGTAAAAATGGTACGGCGAACAACAGATCCTACCTATATTAGAGCTTTGGCTAGTGAACTCAAAATTATGGTCCATCTTGGGAAACATCTGAATGTTGTCAACCTGCTTGGTGCTTGTACGAAAAATATTTCAAAACGTACGTTATTTCTATTTTTACACTTTTTTATTAACAGCGCCGTCAATATTACATCAATAGCACATTGATATTTAACAAACGTTACATCATTGTTTTAATAATGTTGCAGTACCGACCAGAATTGTCGCTCCACTAAAAAATCGTACTAAAAAATGCCCCTGTTGTTTCTTGTATATCTAAATGAGAAATTAAATTAGAAGGAGTTAAAACCCAACAGATAGAAAGTTCATTAAATTTCGGGTCCATTGAAAGGTCCTTGAAATTTTTTCGATGAATAAGGGCCGAGGTTGTACGTGTTAGTTGTAGGTTGTTCCTACTTGTTTTCCGTTTTTGATTAATTTTCGATTCTCAATTTCCACTTTCTGCATGCTTCAAGGAAGCAAATAGATAAAATCTAAACTCCGCATAATTTGAAGCTTGAAATTTTCTCTTTGAAATGAGCTCAAGATTATAATGAACCCGTGTGGAAATTTTGTCATAGCGCTAGCTGGTCCCAAAATAGGAAAAGCTTGGCTCCAAATTGGGGATTTGGTCAGGAAAAAACCATAAATGAAACGCCTAACTCGGCTAAAGCCTAACTTATCGACCGACTTGGCCCCAACTTGGATTTATTTATTTATTTGTATAGGCTCAGCCACATTAAAGCAAAAAATGGTTTTTTAAAATAAAGAATGAGTAAAAAAATTTGTAATGGTAAAGCTGTTTATTTAAAAGGAGCATTTCAAGTAGCTGAACATTTTAAGAAGCATCCTATTTGTGCAATGAATGAATGTGCAATTTATTTAATCTTTTAAAAACTAATGGGAAGAAATTTGAATTTTAGTTCAATTTTAACAAGAAATCTTATAGTAAATAACTATTTTTAAAACTCAGTATAATATTTCTGATTAAAATGAATTGATATTTACTGCTCTTTTTCATTAACATTCATCTAATAGCTTTGAGATACCCAATAATTTGCGTGTCAGATGGCGTTGCTATCAAGTTAAAAGAGTTATTCTACAGGCATTTACGAAAATCAATCGGTCGAGTGCTGAACGCAGTTTTTCGTCTCTTGTTTCTCATGCGTTAAAAAAGATAAAAGTTTGACTGACGCTTGACGAACCGATTTTCTGGAAATATATGCTTCCTCATTTTCCGTGATAATTCAAGAGCCAAACATTATTTTATTATGTTTTACATGTCATCTTAAAGAAGAGAGTTCAAATTAGCGAAGTTTTAATTTTCTCCGTACACTTCCCTGAAGCACGCAAAAATTCAAATTTTAGAATTGAAAATTGGTAAAAACGGAAAAACGGTCGTTCTTTTTCACCTAATTTCTCACTGAGACATCCACAGAAAAAGTAATGCATGTTTTTAATAAGATTTTTTTAGTGGACTGGTAATTCTGGCCGGTACTTTACACCAATGTTATATTAATTGTATTTCAGTTTTACTTCACTGTGGAATACGCCTGTCGTATATAAATGACACATAATTATAAAATGCATATTTTATAAATGCCATTTTTATCATAAAATGTAATACTTGGGTACAAATTTTGGATTTACGTTCTCAGGTGAATTGCTTGTTATCGTTGAATACTGTCATTATGGAAATTTGCACAATTATTTACTACGCCATAGAGATGATTTCATCAATCAAATAGACCCAATTACAGGAAAACTGGATGTCAACATTGGCAGTGATATTCTCAGTAAAGCTTCGAATTATGATGCTGAAAATCGGTACGTATTCCATGTTAAAATAAACATAATTTGATCTCTTATTCTGCTCTATTATGCCTTATTCTGCTAGTCAAATTTAAATAGTTAGTGGAATACTAAAGATTACTGCAAAAATATTACATGAATCTTACATATTGCTAAGCCTAATGTTAAATAAATATATTTTTTACATTATGATAATTAAATTTCTTTCATATTTATGCACTTTTAGTAGAGAAATTTACATTCCAAGTATTAACAGATTTGAAAATTTTAAAGTTCTTGTCTAGAAATTGAAAATTTGAATATCCTTAACTATAACTTTTAAAAAATGTCCCAATATAACAATTCAAGTATAAGCTCTTGTCGCTATTATTAAACACATGTCTAATGTTACTGTATAGGATAAAATATGCGGCATTGTCCTTTTCTCGCAATCTTAGTCCTAATTCGGAAAATACTCTACCCGGTACCGAGTCCGTGATTTATAGTCAGGACTCCCAAGGAGTTTCCATGGCAACTGGAGATTTCAGCATGAGCAATGATTCCTGCCAACCCGATTGGAGAACGAATTATCGAGGTGACTATAAGGACAAAAATTTAAGGCCCATCTGCACGCAGGATTTGATATCCTGGGCCTTCCAGGTGGCTCGCGGGATGGAGTATCTTTCTAAAAGGAAAGTAAGTAAGAGATAAAGAATTAAAGTTTTCACGAAAATACTACATTAGTGCTATTTAGCTGTAACATCATTTTTAAATGAGTGTAACATTGATGTTATATAAGTGTCATATTAATGTTACTTAACTGTATCATTAGCGTTGCCTGACGGTAAAATTATCGTTTCAAAGCCGTAACATTATTGTTACATGATTGTAGGGTCATTCCATTTTATTTCACCGATGTCGGTTGCAGCCTAATTTAAAAAAAAAACTTTCGATATCTAACTATAATAAATTATTCATGTTTTCGCAAATTATTTGTCACATCAATTCATTAGATCCACGGTCGTATATACAGGTCCCGAAACTCCCGGGAGTGGGGGTACTACCATTACTGAAGCCCTTTTGTTTCTCCTGATTGAAGCTGAATCGGGAGGCACTGCGATTAAGTAGTATGTCCAGCTGTTTTATTATTCGCAACCAGGTTCTTAACCTAACTTGCGATGTACCCGCGATATTTAAAGTATTGCTGTTGTTGAAAATGCCTAGGAATTGCGCAGTACCAAACTGTTGAACGAATAAGAATGACTCAGAGAATCTACATTCAAAGTACCTGCAGGCTAACTTAATATTCATATTTTAGATAACCCTGATAATTGGCACGTAATTTTGTAAAATAATCCTTTATAATTTTAGTTTAAAAACAAAAACTCTAAGTTTAATATGCAACGTGATATTTTTTTAAATCTTTCTATGTTGATTGTTTCATATTCCGTTATGATATCCTCGTTTAAATTATCCGCGCATTCCACTACTCATATACACCGCCCCTCGTGGCATTTTATAACGTCACAGGTCATGAACCGTGGTACCCCTACTCCCGGGAGTTTTGGGACCTGTTTATACGACCGTCATTAGATCAGACATGTCCAGCCAGTGATCCCAGATTTGAAACGAGGTACACTCCAATCCTATCACAGGTCTATGTCCGTGTGAATATAGTAGGAGGCGATGAACATAACTGGGTTGAAAAATTAATTATTTTGATGAAAATGTAACTATTTTGTAAAAAAGTCCTCTTTTCTATCAAAAGTTCAACTACTTTGTTAGAATTTTTTTTTTATTTGAAGGTTCATCTCTTTCGTTGAAAATACATTTTTGAAACTAAAAATTTAAAAAATTTAACCATTTGGTTGAAAGTTTAATTCTTTAATTGAAAACTCATATTTTTCGCTTAAAAAATTCAACTTTTTGTAGATAATTTGTCTTTTTGTCTTTAAAATTAAATAATTTCGTTGAAAATTCATCTATTTTGTTTAAAATTTGTATTTTTTTGTAGATCATTAATTTTCTTGGTCAAATATTCATCTTATTGATTGACAATTTAACAACTTTGTTGAAAATTCATTTTTCCTGTTAAAAATTATTTATCTTTATCTGAAAATGTAACGATTATAGGACTAATAAAAAAATAAATCTTATATATTGGTTAAGTTGAAAAATCGTTTTTTTTTAAACATTAATATTCTTGGTCGAAAATTCACCTTTTTCCTTGAAAATTTAACCATTTTGTTGAAAATTCGCTCTTTTCTTTGTTCAATTCAATTTTTTATCACAGTTTTTATCTGGAAGTTAAACTCTTCCATTTTTGGTTGAAATTTTATCCTGTACATTGTATTAGTTAAAAAAACAATTATTTGATAGAAAGTTAATGTATTTGTTTTCGATTATGGTTTTTTCTTAATTGAAAGAATTTTTTAATCAAATTTTTTAAATTGAATTTAAGGTATTAAAAATCGAAAAATGATTGATATTAAAAGATAGATTCTAAATCCGTTCAAAATTAAAAAATTAATAGATATGAGTTTTTTAAATTATTTTCAATAATGACTTCAAATATTATTTCAGTCTAAAAAAATTTTTTTTTTTAACCCATTCAACAACAATATTTGACCGTAGAAAGCCTTGAATTGTTAAAATTGTAATGAGTTAAATTTTAACTTTGAACGCTGTAGATTTTTGCAGATTTAAAAAAAAGGCCTTTTGAGAATTGTAAGATATTTAAAAAGAATAACAAAAATTGTTGTGATTGCTAAGAAAATTGAAAATGATTTTTTATTTTGAAAAATTAATTTTAAGTGAGTATTTGAAAAGATTTTTAAAATTCAATAAAAAAAAGAATTAGGACGATTTTAAGGCAATTTTTTAATTTTGCAGTTTTTTGAATGTTAGGAAAAAAATCTTATTAACAAAATATATCAATTTTGAACCCAAAAATTGAATCTAAGGTATTAAAAATCGAAAAATAATTGATATTACAAGATGATTCTGAATACGTTCAAAATTAAAGAATTAATAGATATGAGTTTTTAAAATTATTTTCAATAATGACTTCAAATATTATTTCAGTCTAAAAAAATTTTATTTTGAACCCATTCAACTTGAAATTTTGTAATTAAAAAAATAAAATTTCGTTAGTTATTAGCAATATTTGACCGTTCATTTAAAACAATCCATTATAAACAACTATTAAAAACTGTACACATTTGAACAGAATATTTCGAAATAGAAAGCCTTGAGATGTTGAAATTGTGATGAGCTAAATTTTAACTTTAAACGCTACAATTTTAATTTAAAAAAAAAATGATTAAAAATTAATTTAAAACTTGAAATTATTTCAAATAATTTAAAAACACGCTGTAGATTTTTGCCGATTTTTAACAAAATTAAGCTTTTTGATAATTGTAAGATATTAAAAAAGAATAACAAAAATTGTTGTGATTTCTAAGAAAATTGAAAATGATTTGTTATTGTGGAAAATTAATTTTAAGTGAGTATTTGAAAAGATTTTAAAAATAAAAAAAAATGTTAAGGACGATTTTAAGGGAATTATTTTATTTTGCAGTTTTTTTAATGCTAAGAAAAAAATCTAATTAACAAAATATATCAATTTTCAACCCAAAAGTTTACCTTTTAACAAAATAAATTAATTTTCTATCAAATAATTGGTGTTTTTAATGATTATGTTTATATTATATAAAATGATTTTATTTATTTTTAGTTTGTTAGAGGCGAGGGGCACTTCTTTTTATTTTTTTATTCCCAAATTTTTTTGTGGGTCCTTTTTGGTAGTTTTTCTGTCTTTGAGGGTTTTTCCACCGAGCCAATATATTTACGTATTTATATGGCTCAAAATTGTTGTTTTTCTTGTATTACATAACCTTCTCAATTTAGGAATTTAAGTTTTCAAAGTTTTTAGTTTATCGATGGATCAATTGCAGGTTCTCTACTCTACTTGGATAATTTTTTGACAATACATGTAAAAATTTATTTACTCACAACATTGCCAAAACTCTTTTTTCCGCGAAATTGGTAAAACACATTTCGAAGTTTTATTTCTTTTTCCTAACAGGTGTAATTAAGATTTTTTTAAATTCTAATTTCATAGTAATAATAGTTACATAATATAAATTTCAAAAACTTAACCAATGCCCAAAAAATTATATATTTTTATAAAGACTTTTCCTTATATTTTACAAACTAAATAATTACTACATCTGTTTAAGAAAACGATAACGTGCGTTATCAAGAAATTATCCACATATTTCTTCAAAGTGTTTTTCTTTTAAACTATTGATATAAATATTTATAGATAGATAACACAGATAGATATATAATACAAATATTTACCTTTTTCTTTTTAGTTTAAACAATATCACACACTAAAGAAAAACTTGAACAATTTTTTGATAATTCACGTTATCATTTTATCAGTTATTAAAATTCAATTATTTGGTTGAAAAATCAATTCTTTTGTTGAAAATGTAATTATTTTGTAAAAAAGTCCTGTTTTTCATCAAAAGTTTAACTACTTTGTTAAAATTTATTCATTTTTTTTATTTGAAGGTTCATCCCTGTCGTTGAAAATCTAACTATTCTGATGAAAATATGTTTTATGTGTCGTAGAAAATACATGTTTGAAACTGACAATTAATCGATAACCTTTTTGGTTAGAAAAACCATGTATTTTCTTAAAAATTCGTCTTTCTTTGTAGAAATCAAATTGTTTTATGGAAAATTTATAATTTTTAGTTAAAAAATAAATCTTTCGGTTGAAATTTCGACTGTTAAACTATTTGGTCGAAAATTAAAATTTTTGTTGAAAAATCATATTTTTTGGGTTAAAAATTCAGCGTTTTTGTAGACTCTTTTTGACTTTAAAACTAAAGAATTTCGTTCAAAGTTCATGTATTTTTTTGGAAATTGACCTTGTTTGGTAGAAATTTAATCTTTTTGGTTGAAAATGTATCATTTTTGGTAAAAATTGCAATTGTTTGGTTGAAATATCAACTGTACATCTTCTCGGGTTTAAAATTTGTAAAAAAATACGATTTTTTTAACAACGCTTTATAATTATGGTTGAAAATTCCCTTAAAAAATTCAACTTTTTGCAGATAATTCGTCTTTTTTACTTCAAAATTAAATAATTTTGATAAAAATTCATGTATTTTGTTTAAAATTGTCTTTTTTTGTAGATCAATAATTTTCTTGGCCGAAGATTCATCTTATTGGTTGACAATTTAACAACTTTGTTGAAAATTAATTTTTTCTGTTAAAAATTATTTTAATTTATCTGAGAATGTTACTATTCTAGGATTGACTAAAAATTAATCGTTTTTATCTCGAAATTGAACTATTCCATTTTTGGTTAAAACTTTATCCTGTACATTGTATTAGTTAAAACACCAATTACTTGATAGAAAATGAATTCATTTTGTTAAAAAGTAAACTTTTGGGTTCAAAATTGATATATTTTGTTAATAAGATTTTTTTCCTAACATTAAAAAAACTACAAAATTAAAAAATTGCCTTAAAATCGTCCTGATTCTTTTTTTTTTATTGAATTTTTAAAATATTTTCTATCAAATACTCACTTAAAATCAATTCTTCAAAATAAAAAATCATTCTCAATTTTTTCTACGGTCAAATATTGTTGTTAAATGGGTTAAAGATAAAAAATTTTTAGACTGAAATAATATTTGAAGTCATTATTGAAAATAATTTTAGAAACTAATATCTATTAATTCTTTAATTTTAAACGGATTTAGAATCATCTTGTAAAATCAGTTATTTTTCAATTTTCAATACCTTAAATTCAATTAAAAAAATTTGATTAAAAAATTCTTTCAATTAAAAAAAATCATAATCGAAAACAAATAAATTAATTTTCTATCAAATAATTGGTGTTTTAACTAACACAATGTACAGGATGAAATTGCAACCAAAAATAGAATAGTTCAATTTCCAGATAAAAACTGTGATAACAAATTGAATTGAACAAGAAAAAAATACGAATTTTCATCAAAATTCTTAAATTTTCAAGGGAAAAGGTGAATTTTCGACCAAGAAGATTAATGTTCTATACAAAAAGCGATTTTTCAACTTAACCAATATATACGATTAATTTTTAATCAATCCTATAATAGTTACATTTTCAGATAAAGATAAATCATTTTTAACAGGAAAAATGAATTTTCATCAAAGTTGTTAAATTGTCAACCAATAATAGTCCGGGGGCTGGGTACTTTCCCGTATGCATTAAGACCGCCAAAGCTTATTTTAAGAAGAAAATGTCTGTAGAAACTTTTTTGTAAAATGCATATTTCAAAAATTATGAATCTGTAAAGGTCGAAAATTTGACGTTTTTTACTAACTTTAACTGTTGATAATTTTTGATCTACCGAACATTTCTGAAAATTTCATAAACGTATGTATTCTCTAAAACTTACTCTACAAATTAACATAGTTTTCCACTACGGCAGGTCTTTGTAAGTTGTACTTTTTGCGATCAACAATAGGGCTTTTTTACTGCGCGCGCTTCGGTCAACCTTACTATATCGTCATTTTTTATGGTTAAGTTCTCTATCTTATCTCAAGGTATTGTGAAACTTGCCGGAGATTATATAAATTATGTAAAATATTTATTTACATAAGTACATTTTACAGTAGACTATGAAAATTTATTTTTACATTTTTTGTCTTTCTGGCATGTACAAAAAATAATACATTTAGCTTTATACTTTACGCAAGGACATGATTTCTCATTTATACAAGCTTTACAATTACAACACGTAGCAAAATCGTCTGGAGAGGGTAGTAATATATTTATTTTTTTGGTATCAATGTCTCATCCTTCACTTCATAAACGAACAAAAGAGGATCTTCCGAAAAGCATACTATGTCAATCATTAAAAAAGCCTTATTGTTGATAGCAAAAAGTACAACTTTCAAAGACCTGCCATAGTGGAAAACTATGACAATTTGTAGAGTAAGTTTTAGAGAATACATACGTTTTTGAAATTTTCAGAAATGTTCGGTAGAGCAAAAATTACCAACAATGAAAGTTAGTAAAAAACGTCAAATTTTCGATCTTTAAAAATTCATAATTTTTGAAATATGCATTTTACAAAAAAGTTACTAGAGATCTTTTCTTCTTAAAATAAGCCATATTTTCTTTTTAAAAAATTGTCGGGATAGGAAAAACTACTTTTTCATAATTTGTTTAAACAAATTCAATTTAAGAAATTTTCTACGCATTTTTCGAAAAATTAAGGGCTTAAAATACATAAGAATAAAGGGTTTTTAGCTTTGGCGGTATTAGTACATACGGGAAGGTACCCAGCCCCCGCACTATGAGATGAATTTTCGACCAAGAAAATTAATGATATACAAAAAACAGAAATTTTAAACAAAACACATGAATTTTCATCGAAATTATTTAATTTTAAAGTCAAAAAGACAGATTATCTACAAAAAGTTGAATATTTTAAGCGACAAATATGAGTTTTTAATCAAAGAGTTAAGCTTTCAATTAAATAGTTAAATTTTTGAAATTTTCAGTTTCAAAAATGTATTTTCAACGGAAGAGATGAACCTTCAAATAAAAACAAATAAATAAATTCCAACAAAGTAGTTGAACTTTTGATAGAAAAGAGGACTTTTTTACAAAATAGTTATATTTTCAACAAAATAATTAATTTTTCAACCAAATAAGTGAGTTCTTATCCAAACGAAATGAATTCCAAAATCGCCAGTTTCTTTCAATTCTTTCAAATTCGGATCAAGATATGAATAAAACTATTATAATATGACATAATTATAATATTATCATTGATAATATGTGTATATATATAATAGTATTAATATTCATATAATTTATATTTTATACTTGAAATAACGTAACCTCAAAATATACGCATATAAAGAGGCGCGCGAAGTATTCAAATCATGAGAATCGCCAGCATCGAAATCTGGAAATATTAAAATACCAATCTCTTGATTTCATTTCAAAGCAGATAGAGATATAAATAGAAACGCCGAAGTGTTCCGACCGGCAATCGTGCACCTTCGAGTTTTCAAATTCAGAAGAGGGGAAATGGGTTGCGTGCGCAACCCAGTCATGTACATGTACATCGTCTCATACTATATTTACACCGGCATCAAAGCTGCCAGATCGTGGATGAAATTTACCCCCACCATACCTACCGTTTGGGAACCGCAAAACAGAAGGTGCATGATTACCACTGTGAGTTCGTACATAAGACGAAAATGCACGATTCGACTTCGGTGTTCTGCTGTACGATGATTGCCGATCTGAAGGCTTCGGAAGACTTCGGTGGTCTTCTATTTATATCTCGGTCCCCATTTGAAAGAAATTGAAGAAATTGGCGATTTGGATGTTTTGCGTGATTCTTAATTACATGCATGCGTCGATTTTCAGGTTATGTTTTCCAGGTGTACATAATATGGATATTATTGCTATCATTATATCATTATAAAATATTATATTAATATTAATGAATAGTTGACTAACTTTTAATAGAAATAGTTAAACTTTCAACTAAAACAATTAGTTTTCTGCAACAAAAAAATTTTGAATCAAATACATAACTGAACAAAAAACATTTTTTAAATTGTTTTCAACATAATAATAAAATTTTAAATAAAAAAAATTACATTTTCATCCAAAAAGCTAAATTGTATATTAAAAAAGGCATTTCTAATAAAATACATGAACTTTGCACAAAAGAAATCTATTTTCCATGAAGACTAATTTTCTGAACAAAGAATTAATGTTTAATCATAGTAAAATTGTCGACAACAAAGATTAATTTTCTACCAAGAAAAAATAGTATTCAATAAGATACAACAAATTTTAACTAAAAAAGATCGCTTTTCATTTAAACATAGAATAGTTAAATTTGTGGTTAAAAAAATTAATTTTTAACCAAAAAGAAAATAAATTTTCTACAAAATAGTTACATTTTCAGAAAACAAATTTATCTAACTAATTGATGAATCATCAAAAAAAAAAATATACATATGAGAAAAAAAAACGTTAAAATTCTTTGAAATCGCTCGAAATTATTGAAATTAATTGAAACTTCGTTGGAATGTTTTAAAATGTCCATAAAATTTTTGAATCCTTTGAAACCGCTTAAAATTTTTGAAAGCTCTTGATAATTCCTTACAAGTTTAAAAATACCTTAAAAGATTTCAAATCATTTAAAATCTCATACTGAATTATTGAAATCAATTGAAAAAGCCTTGGAATCTATTAAAATATCCTAATATACATCAAATCCTTTAAATACTCATATTAAATTACTGTCGAAAATTGAAAATTCCTTGGAACGTTTTAAAATACTCTCAAATATTTCTAAGCCTTCAAAATATTTTGAAAGACCTTGGTATCTTTTAAAGATTTTTAAAGTTCTTTGGAATTTTTTTAAATAACCCTGTTAAAGTTGTTAAAATTCTTTGAAATTCCTTTAAATTATAAAAATAAGTTGAAAATTCCTTATATCTTTTAAAACATCCTAAAATATTTAAAATCCTTAAAAAGCTTCGGAAGACTTCGGTGGTCTTCTATTTATACCTCGACCCCCATTTGAAAGAAATGGAAGAAATTGGCTAATTTAATGTTTCGCGTGATTCTTCATTTCATGCATGAGTCAATTTTGAGGTTATGTTTTTCAGGTATATAGTATGGATATTATTAGTATTATACATATTATTAATGTTAATAATATAATTATAAAATATAACATTAATTTTAATTAATAGTTGACTAACTTTTAATACAAATAGTTAAATTTTCAACTAAAACAATTAGTTTTCTGCAAAAAACATTCGTCAAATTTGTTTTAAACAAAATATTTAAATTTTTAAACAAAAAGTTAGATTTTTATCCAAAAGGCTGAATTATAAAAGAAAAAAGGCATTTTTAATCAAATACATGAACTTTGCACAAAAGAAATTTATTTTCCATAAAGTATAATTTTCTTGTAGTTAAAAGAAATTAATTTTTAA
>NC_046661.1:44425691-44435872 GCF_010883055.1 Belonocnema kinseyi | reverse complement strand
AAATTAACTCATGCATGAAATGAAGAATCACGCGAAACATTAAATTCGCCAGTTTCTTCCATTTCTTTCAAATGAGGATGGAGATATAAATAAAAGACCACCGAAGTCTTCCGAAGCTATCAGATCGACAATCATCGTACAGCAGAAAACCGAAGTCGAATCGTGCATTTTCGGCTTACACACGAACTCACAGTTTTAATCATGCCTCTTCTGTTTTGCGGTTCCCAAACGTAGGTATGGTGGTGGTAAATTTCATCCACGATCTGGCAGCTCTGACCGGCATTGACCTGTGATAGGATTGGAGTGTACCTCATTTCAAATCTGGGATCCCTGTGCCCAGGCCCCAGGCAGGGGAAATTCCCCCCGGGAATGGATGGTGGTAGACGCGTGCTTGATGCTTTCCTCTCGGAACCAAGCAGTACCGTAGATACGAAATACCTGTCGGGGTGCTTGGGGCGACTAACTTTTCAATATAAATTTGCAATAGTGAATAGAGTTTTAATTATTTTATTTCAGTATTTTTACATTTATTGACAATAAATATGATTAAAACCAGCATTGCACAAAGTTTTTCTTTACTGTACAAATGAACATTATTCAACATTTTAGTATCACCATTTTTTACATTGTGTGTATAATGTACAGAAATTTTGGGTGATACTTTTTGCAGTATTACATATTATTAAAATCATGCACAAGGTAGAAGGCTAATTTACAGAAATGAAATATAATTATAATTTCTACCACTCTAATTTTTCTTGCCTTGATAAGGGTTCTGTACGAGCACCGAAACGTTGGTAATGCAGATTTATTTATTTATGTTTTTTATTTTTATTTTATTGTAATTTGATGATAATAAAAATAAAAAAGACAAAAGAAAGAAAAAGAGAAGAAAGGGGATGTGGTTGGCTGCCTTTTCATTTTTCTTCTCTCTTGTTTATTTTAGTCCGAAAATTTTATTTGTTTTTTGTTTATTCGTTGTGGTCCAAATTTGGTCGTTGGATTCCTGTTTTATTTAACAAGATTTTGCATCAATTTGATTATTGGACGTTAAATAGGATTTTTAATTTGGATTTTGGTCTAATTTAAATTTCTTAAATTTTTATTATATGTATTAAATATAATATTCGAAAGTGGGTTTCAGCCTACTACGTTGATGTGTTCGAATAGTAATATAGAATGTATATCATCAGTCTACCTAACTTATATATTGGGAGCAAGTGTAAAACTCAAAAAGTTTACGATAGATCTTTGGCAAATGGTGCCACTTGCATGTATGAGAAAGTAAAACAATATATATATATATTCATATTTTATATAAATAACTTATCTTTCTACATTTTTCATCATATTAATATATTGTTAGACTTTCAAATGTATCAGTCAACCAAAACTGTGATATTAAAATATTGAATAATGTACAATAAATAAATACTTTGCAGGATTCTCCTTTGAATTACATTAATTGAAAATTAATGTAAATATACTCAAATAAAATAATTAAAACTCTAGTCACTACTACAATTTTATATTGAAAAGTTTGTCGCCCCAGGCACCCTGGCAGATATTTCGTATCTGCAGTACTGTTTGCATTGGAGAGGAGAGCCTGAACTATGCGTCTACCACCACCCTGGCTCTCCACAGACGAAATAGTGGTGGACGCTGAACATGTGTTCCTAGCCGGAATTTTTCCTAGCTGGACATTTCTGCATTAGATTACTCTTTTTGAAATTTGATTTTCAAACTGCAAGGGTGCAGGAAAATGTCACATTTATGTTCATTATTATATAATTGAGAAAAGCTCAAATTTTACGTATTTAAATGGAATTGAATTAAATCATTGAACAGCCTTTAAGCTTTTATATAGTTAGAGTAAAAGTAAATTTAATTACAAATAATGAATTAAAATTGTTTAATTTTTTTATTTAAAACCATTTTTTTAGTTTCTTGTATTGCAGCATTAGAAAATGCACTTTAAAATTCGATATTTTCCAGGCTTTCTTTATTTTTAAAGATAAATATCTGGTAGGGAGATAAACGAAATTTAGGATTTGCAGTATTTCAATCAGTTCGTCATTTAATCGCTCTGAAAAATTCGCGTTTGTCCCAACCCTTTTCCTACTGAAATAGCAATTTTCCAAACATCTCAAAATATTGCTACTTTGAAGGTTGCTTAAATAAGATATCGGCGAAGTTCAAGTAGGCCAAATATTGAGAAATTTAAATGTTTCTCGCAGCTGAATTTCAAAAATCAATTTCACCGTAGTCGTTACTACGTTTAACCGAACCTCAGAATAGCAATATTTTAAACGCTCACCACCAACGCAACATTTTTAAAGTGATTAAATGAAGAAAGAACTTATTATACTGTAAACCTTGGATTTGTTATTTTTCTCCCTGGAAGTAAATACCAAAACTTGAAATATTCCTTGCCCTTGTTCCAATAGAAAACGGTAAAACTGACTAGTTCCAGGAAAAATGCATTCAAAATTTAAATGATGCACAATAAAATGGCAAATTCAGCCATTCACTTTTTCCCATGCATCTCCGAAAGTGAAAAAGATCTCCAAAGAAACGAATTTCAAAGTCGAATTTTTAATATTCAAGTATTAGAAATTGCAAAAAGACTTTACGTTATATTATAGATATTTCTAAAATACAATTTTTGCCCTTTATTTTATATCAATGTTACTTTGGCTTATGTTATATAAAAGTTTAAAGGCTCCCCAATATGCCTGTTATCATTCAGTTCCATTCTAAATCATAGAATTTGAGTTTTTCTAAATTTTATATTGCACATAAATGTGAAATTTTGTTACACCCTTGCACTTTGAAAGTAAATTTAAAAAAGTAATTGAATAAACTGTCGTGACAAACAATTTCCGAAAACATTAATAATTGCTATAGTCGATAATAAAAAACTTTTAAAAATCAGAACGCAACCGACCTCGGCTAAATAAAACTGAATGGCATCGTAACACCCCGGGTAAAAATGCTTCGACTTGAGTTCGACTTGGTTATGTCTTGAGTACGTCTCCAAGACATCGATGTCTGGCTGCGTCTCAAACCTAAGTCGAGACATAAGCCTTCGCCTTACTTTTATGGCCACGCTAGGTAAAACGACGTTTACTTGTCTCAAGTCGAGCCGTGTCTTGACTAAGCCGACGTTTACTTGTTTCAAGTAAACCTGCCTCAATACGAACCTTTTTCGGCTTATAAATGAGATTAACATTGATGGATGAAAAATTTGTAATGACTAAATTAGTTCTTTTTAATTAAAAAATTCAGAATCTGTGGGTTTGAACGAGTATAAAACTTAAACAGTTTCTTCAAAAAAAAAAAAAAAACATATTATAACCTTCTAGAAGGATCTCCTTAACCGTTAGAAATACGTAAAAACAAACAACATTTTCGGTATCATCGTCATGACCCTTTTTTTAGGACATGTATACACTCGAAGTTACAAACCGTTCGTGTCGGAGTCATAAAAATTCGATTCAAGAGATAAATTCATGTCGTCAAGACATAGAAACTTCTCTCCAAGTCATAAATTGAAGTGTGGCTCCGTCTCAAAACTGAGACATGCTCAAGTCGACCTTTTCGACTTTAGCATGTCTTGATTGGGGGCACTTCAAGTCGAACTCAAGTCGAAACATTTTTACTCGGGATTAATGATAAGTAATTTTAATGTGTAATATTAAATTTATTTTCTTTAATGCTAGGTTTTGCATGGAGATCTTGCAGCGAGGAATATATTACTAGCAGAAAACAACGTTGTAAAGATTTGCGATTTTGGTTTAGCAAAAACAATGTACAAAGATAGTAATTATAAAAAACAAGGTGATGCGCTTTTGCCAATTAAATGGATGGCAATTGAGTCTATTCGAGACAGGGTATTTTCCACGCAATCAGATGTCTGGTCTTTTGGTATAGTATTATGGGAATTTTTCACATTGGCACAGACTCCTTATCATGGTATTGATGCTGAGACACAATACCATAGACTAATTGAAGGATACAGAATGGAACTGCCTGAGTATGCTACACAGGATATGTGAGTTATATTATCATTCTAAAATAATCATTAAATATCTACGTTACATCATTTTTATCTAACAAGAATGAGAAGTGTTCCATTAATTTGTTTTGTATCTTATAAATAAATGAAACAGAACTGTCATATAAAAGCATTATGGAACAAAATACGTAATAATCACATAAAAATATTATAATTAATTATGTACTATATGTGAATAGAAAATATTGCATAAAATATTACATAATAGCTGAATAATTAGTAAAGAAGTCACGTGTTGCACGTTTTCATTTTAAAAACACTGATTGTTTCGTAGTTTTTATATAAGGAAATACACATTGTTTGAAAATTATTTTGCAGATATGACATAATGCTCAAATGTTGGAAAGCAAAGCCAACTTTAAGACCTTCATTTTCGTACCTTGTGGAAAGCATCGGCGAATTGTTAGAAGAAAGTGTGAAAATGGTAACACATTTATTGCAACTTTCAAATTTTTACTAATGCCTTAAATGAAATCAATCTTACGATATGATTCGTATCTTTTTTTTTTACTGTACTTATTTAATAGAAAAAATTGTTTTCTCCAGCACTACGTGGATTTGAACACACCTTATGTAGATATGAACACTATTATTTTGGAAGGAAAGAATGACTACTTAACAATGATGACGGCTCCTGATCATGCAGTACTTTCATCTCCAACTCACGAGTACGTCAACTCTCCATGTTTGCCATCAGAAGGACCTGGAGATTCTGCCTACCTCAGAGTGAGTGCTTCAGGCAATGATGATTTAATTTTCAGTCCTCGACATGATTTCAACCACACTCACTTCCAATTTCCTTTACCACCTGATAAAAAATCGCTACGTGATTCTGACTCTGAAGACATGGAGTCTGATCCAATGCTTAAGGAAGAAGATGACCCTTACCTCAAACCTATTAACATCCGCGCAAAAAGAGCCAGATTCGTTAAAGAAAGACAATCCATGAGAGATAAGCCTGTAGTGAAACCTGATCTTAATTTGGACTACTCCAATACTCCTAATTTTCGATGTCTAGATACAAAAAAAGATGATGATGATCAAGATAAATCAAATGGAAAATTCGTTTCTTCTATTATTAGGACGCAGGATAATTATGTGAATATGCCGAAGCAGAAGAGTGATTTAAGGAGAGATGTTCCTGATGGATTTAGCAATCCTAGTTACATATTCATGAACAAGAAGGACGATGAAACAACAGTTTAAAAGCCTGTTATTTTTTGAAAATTTAAGAACTCTGTAAAATTGGCATATAACGTGATTTTAGGAACGCATAAAATAATTATGAAAAGATACAATAATAAGAAGTGAAAAATGATTAAAATTGATGTAAAAATAAAAAGTACAAACGAAACTGGATATATATAATAGGAGAAAGTTGAGAATCGAAACACACAAATACGCGAAAAGAGTAAAATAAAGAACAAAGCGCGATAAAAAGGATTATGATAATACTGTATAGTAGAAAGAAACAGAAGAGGAAGAGAAACAGCATAAAAATGAAGATAGGGACAGTGAAATTTATAAATTCATGATTAGACTGAAGAAGTGTAACCAAAATATTTTTGAATCAATGAGCATAATGAAGGTAGGATATCGCAGAACAAAATGGACAAAAACAACTAAAGTTAAGGAAATCTATGTGTTGTTGTTCAATAAATTTGCAGTTCTCCTATTCATGCACGCAGCGATGAAAATACAAAATGATCATGAAAAAAGATAGAATAGAAAAACTTTAGGTGAGAAATTACTTAAAAAAGGAACTATTACAAAGTAAGTTTAGCAGCAATATAACTTACTTTTTAGGGAGAAAGAACCTTTAAAAACGTAAGTCCAGTATGGCTACAAACTTTTCTGAAGTAAGAAATATTTTCAACTCTTGCTTAATTTGCAATGATAATTTTTTAACTTTTAAGTTTGAGCCATTCTTGTTCTCATTGAACTCATTCTAATTTTAATAATTTTTATAATAATTTATAATAATTTTACTTCTAAAATATTTACCTTCAAAAGTGGCTTGCAATTGGAATTGATTTGCATTAGATCCTTTTTTTCTTTGACAATTACTAGCATACTTTCATATTCCATTACTGATTTTAATAGATTAAAAGCTTTTACAATTAAAACCTTGTTAATGTTGAAATTTTGAGTTGCCAAAGAATGAATTTGAGTTAGTTTTAAGTAATTTCTTAACCCATTGTTCTTTTGTCAAATCTGATGAAAATACAAAAAAAAATGGAATGAAAACAACAGCAAGAAAACATATATAACCGTTGAAGATTTCTTTTTATGCTCAGTCTCTCAAAAGAAAGAGGCAAAAACTTTTTTTTAAAGTGCCTCCACAACGAAGAGAGCGAAAGTGCCATTAGATATAATTTCTTTATACGTAATAACAAACTTTAGGGGGTTCTCATCAAGGGACCAAATTCACTACTAACAAAGAGTGGCTGTGAGATTTAGTGAACGAATGGAAGCATGTGTTTACATTTTTTTAACATCGCATTATTCATTAGTTATATCAAGAAAGAGAATCTGATTCTTCAAACACCAAATGTTAGAAAATCAACTGATGATTATAAATCTCTGTAATCAGTTGTCATGAGCCAAGTTCATCAGCTGATTATCAGTAAAACAACTTATCCTTTGATTATTTTGATTATGTACAGCAAGCTAATAAGCCTACTTAATAAAAAAAGATACAAGCCAGTGATGTAGCGAATATGTACTTAAAGAGAGTTTTTAAGAATTTTCAAATTCTTCCAGAAGATTATATTCTACTTTCTCAAAAACTGTTTAGAAAACTTAAAAATTTTTAAAAATAAGCTGCTTTTTTCGGATCTTACAAAGATAAAACGCGATTTCTGAACTACTCGTTTTTTCACAAGTATGTCTGAGATAAATTCATGAGAGTTTGTAAATCATTCACTCTATTTATTTTAATGAATTTTTACTTTTAGTTCTTAAGCTTATTTGATGAACAGATTCATATCATATAAATTTACCAGAATCGAATGTACTTAATAGTCTTTTTCGAGAGCTTAATGTATGATTGAGAGCGCGTAGATATAATACAACTATAGTTTCGAGTAAATAAATGTCTTAATGTAAACTCGCCTAGCTTGAGTTTAAACAATTTAACTTAATGCAATGAAAAGTAGATTTAAATGCTGAGATTTTTACTCCTAATGTATTGGAAGTTTTGTACCTACAAAGATCGACTTTATTAGCCATAAGTTTTGTACGTTATTACATTTATGAAGTTTAATTATGTATCGAGTGCTGTAAATAAGATGAGAATGTATAATAATAATAATAATAATAATAATAATAATAATAATAATAATAGCAAAATAGTGCTTTTTTGAATTTTTTACTTGGTTTTAAGACCTTTAATACTTTATTAGTGATTTCCCTTTTTAGAGTTTATATTTTCTTCTTAAACTTTTATACTTTGTTGATCCTTATCGAATATGGTACATCGCTTTTATTCGTATCATTGTATACCAAAAGATCTTTCTTTGCAATTATGTCTTCAACAAAATCCCTTTTAAATTTTTCCCACCTAAGAGTAGAAAATAGTACATCAGTCTTAAAGTATTAAAATTATTTTCATATTATACATAACACATTAACACATTATGACTATGAAAAGAAATAACATCTCTATCCCCTAATTAAATTAATTTGATATTGAAGTAATAGAATAATCAAAGTTTTAATAACGGAAAATAACATTGCAAAAATTACCTTCTGTTTTTAACGAACTTCTGAAATAACTCATCACCCATGGGATATTTTGAATCGATAAATAACCGAACACGTTCCCAAATGCTGGCACGATTTTTGTTCAACAGCCAATAACGAGGAATCAACAAACACCGCACTTGCGATATTGAAACTATTCGTCTATTTTTCATTTTTTCGCCTAAAAAAGAAATTTACGATTCACTTTTCATTGAATAAATTAAAAATAAATTTAGTATTCTTAATATTTTATTTAGGGGAAGATGGAGGGCAACGATCTCTACAATGCGGTTCTAAATCCAAAAAAAAGGAGATGCATATTTTACTGTTTCGGAATTCTGACTTTAACAGACACCTACGTGTCTTTTACGAATTTTCCCATGTAAGGTACACGGAAAAATTAGCACTTTCTGCGGTTTTCGGAATAACTTCTGTGGTTCTGGGAAAATGGTGATTTGTAGATGACTTTGGAAGGAACAATGATATGTATCAATTATATGGAGTTTCACCCATAATCTACCCCCATGGTGCCCCAAAAAGTACCCCTGGTTCCAGAAAAGTCAATTCTGCACAAATTATACACATCTGAGCACTTTACTAAAACAATTAAATGGAAAGTCTTCAATTTTCAATGTTTAAATTGATAATGTACAATGCTAAATACTTAAAATTAAAACTGATTTAACTTTGAAATCTTTTAATCTGAAAATCCCGAAAATTTCGTTTAAGCCAAAGAATTGCTGATATGGACTATTCCAACGTTTAATATTAATTTTCGAAAAATGGGATTGCATCATTTAAAAATCTGCTACATCAAATATTTCACCTGAGTCATTAAAAAGTATTTTCAGCTTGCAATTTTTATTATTGTTCTAAATTTCATTGATAATTTTTTAGTTAAACCCTCCGAGAGCACACCTATTTTTTCGCTCAAGGATCAAAAGCTTCTTAACGACTTTTGACCGCTCTAGAGACTATAATAAGTATATGAAACTATAGTTCGGACCTCGAACTATATTACCGGAACCTAAGAGACAGCCCACTTTTAAAATTTCTTTAAAAAATTTCTCGATCAAGAAATTGGTTGCGGAACAAATTGACGCAATGTTTTCTCTGAAGGTTAATTTATATGCTAACCTAAAGCAAAGCAAGCTCCTCTATAAAATATGCAAATTTGCATGAATATTGTCCGAACATCTTTGGGATATTGTTGTTGTGATATAGTGGAAGGTTTCTTCATAAGCATAGCTGCAATTTCAGAGATTCCGTGCCACTGAGTCACCTGAATAATTTTTTTTATCAAATGTGAGCTTTATGGCTTTTGGTTTCATTAATTTAATTATTTGAAATTATTTTGTATTCTCACAACATCTTGAAGTGTTGCAGTAACGATGCTTATCCGTTCTGGATTGACACTCGATCCTTGTTTTCTTTTAAATAATTCATCCGTAACATCAGCAACGGTTTTCTGTGTACCGAAATCCAAATTTTCCATCGCGTGTTCCTAAAATCGACTTAATTTTTAATTGACAACATTAAAACATATTAATGCTTATCACCTGACAGAATTGTCTTGACCTTTATTATTAATTATAATATTTTTCTAAGCCATGATATTTTCATTGAAAATTACACAGTAATACAAGATGATGAATTTTGAATGTAGATGCAGTTCATTTTTGGTAGCTTGAAATGGATATAAGTGCCTTGTTTATTGTAATTCGTCTTCTATAATTATAAATAAATTAAGTTCTTTTTTCTTCTACTAATCTCATTGAAATGAAGGATAAAACAACTTGATTTATTAGGCATAAATGAATAATTTATTTAATGCTTACATTAAACAAAAATATTTATTTCATAAAATTATTTAATTTTTAATTTAATATTAATTTCATGTTTTTAATAACTGAACGATGGCGAATAAATTTTATGAATTTTAACAATCAGCTGACTTAGATTAACCTATAAGTTTCATTTCACATGCACGCGTTGACGGAAAGTCAAAAATCTTGTTGTCTTAAGGGTGTTGGTTAAATGCGACCTGGAATTTTTTTGTATAGGTACGGCACTGACTTAATAAATATTTTTGCGAAGAATTTGCGAATGAAAGAAAGAAAACTTGACGAATATCCGGGGTTTCGCGAGGTCCTCGGATCAATAAAATGTTGAAAAATCAAAAAATTTGTTGAGGATCTCATTGTTTTTGCGACAAATATGAATTTTGCGAAAGATGGTAATCAGCAAATAGCAGACGACAGTATTTGAACGGTTAGAATCGTTTGAAAGTTTATTTATTTACTCGCAATTCTCACATAATAGAAGAATTCTCGAGATTTATCAGGTTTTTGAAGGGCCA
>NC_046661.1:44422355-44425591 GCF_010883055.1 Belonocnema kinseyi | reverse complement strand
GTCAGTGCCGTACTTATAGAAAAAATAATTCAAATTCGGATTTAACCAACACCCTTCAATTAACCTATAAAGTACATTTTACGTACATAAAGCAGTTGACTTCAACCAAGCGTGTTACTTAAAGTCATGTTATAATCATCACTTGACTTTCAACTGGCGAATGATCCTTTTGGTTACATCTGAAAGTCAACCGCCTTTTTTACTGAAATTCAGATTCGTGTATTCCCTACCGAGAAGAATCTTCGAGTATATACTAAAAATTCTTTAGGTCAAAGAATCTCAGAGAAATTCTCCGCAGGCACTCAGGTAGATATTTTTAAAGGTCCAGGAAGCTCGTTTAAATATTCTGAAGGCTTTAAAATATCCTTTCCGAAATTGACATAAGAATTCGATCATAAATAACAAGCAGAGAGGCTATCTCAATAGAGTAGCCGACACTCAAGGGTCCTTTGTTAAGCTTTCGGATTAAAATTTAGAAGTATATTTTTTTAAATTTCATAGTTAACAGCAAAAAACATAATAATTCGGAATCTATGGGTTTCGATGACTTCAGATATCTAACTTTTTTTTTAAATGCTTAAAATTGGAATTAATAGAACGTTTCTCGTAAATGGAATGAGATACGCCAAAAAGACAAAATTTTTGAATTCCACTAGAAAATTGTGTATCAGTATATAAGTTATAATTATAAAGAAGTATAATGAGAAAATTCATCAATTAAAAAAAAGTTTTAATAATTTGAAGAGAAATTTAAAAAGGGAGAGCGTATTAGCCACGACCAACTACTGTAAATAACTCTGCCCGCCCGGTACGTGACGAATACAAAAGGAACATTATATTACCGTCTCACCACTCTTAAAAGGACCACTAAAAGGATCTTGAAAAGGACCCAAATCTCTCAAACTATTTCCGAGACTATTTTGTTTCAAATCGACTTTGTTTATAGACTCAAATGGGCCAGGCTATTTCGCTAAAGAAAACTAGAGATTTCTTTCGGTAGGGTTACTATGTATAATTTATAAATATACTGATTAGTCTAAGTTTTATTATTTTTTTAAAACAAAAACTGCCTCATCTAAAACCCACCATCCATTCTTTATCAACAGATTTCCTGTCTTCCTTGAAAGCTTCATGTTTTCTTCCTGGGTTTTTACATTTTTCGCGCGAAACTGAATCTTTTAACTTTGGAGTATACTTTTTATATCGAATTTCTTCTTTGAATTTTATTTCTTGAACAGTTATATGCTCAATTAATTTACATTCACCGCAAAGAATAAAATAAGCGTAATTCGCCATTCCTTTCCCATCCCCAATTAATACCTGTAATCATAATAAATAAATATGCTACTTTACAGCTTGTATTTTTTCATTTAGATTATTTGCAATTTTAAACAAATCTATCGGTAATTGAAGAAAGTATTTAAAAGCCCTACCTCGCTGGGTTTATAATTTTTCACTTTACTAAGTATGCAACACTCTCTAATCATACTTTCATCCCAACCTTTGAAGTAGTTAAAATTTACCATGGCATCTCGAAGTATGTCCCATTCTTCCAAAAGAGTAGCTTTTAGGATTTTGTCAAAATTCTCTCTTGTGATGAAAAGTAAATCGACGGTGGCTATTTTAAACATAAGTAAATTGTAGACAAAAACGATTTCTTTATTATAAAGTATTTACTCGAAATTCCAATCAATACACCTTTATTAGTATAATAAAGTAAATAAACTTGCTTTTACTGAAAATTGTCATTGATCTCGGTACTCTATGCATGAGTGCAATTTCTCCAAAAATGTCCCCCGCCTCCAACTTACCCACGTTATTTTCCGACGCATCACCTAAAAATAATAGTTTATTATTTCCTTTCCACTTATTTTAAAAAGAAGGTAAACAAATATTTATATTTTTTAAATTACCAGTGACTTCATCGATTTCGATTTTTGATAAAGCAACTTCCCCCTTCACTATAAAGTAAAGGGCTTTGGCTTCATGCCCCTGTCGAACAATTACCCGCCCTTCAGGCACGTACTGATATCGACACACATATGCCAATGATTCCCTCATATCCTCCTCATATTTTTGAAAAGCTTTTAGATTTTTGATAAGTTGCCAGATATATGCTCTATTTTCTTTTGACCTTTCAGATGGGGCTATTAAAAGAATAGACCGATCCTTCGGATACATACATCATTTTTGTTACTCATAATTACGAACTGGTAGTAATGTAGGGAAGTTAATTATCAACCGCCCGTAAAGAATCATACCCGGTACTCACTGGCAATATAAAAATCGTCCCTTTTATTATAATACAATAAAAAGGAGCATTTTCATATTGTCAATGAGTAAGGGGTCGATTCTTTATCTGCAGTTTTTAATATTTTAATTTTATTTTTCAAGAGCAGCGTATAATCAATACCATTTTAGTGCTGGCTAATAAATAATATTTCCATACCGATAAATTATAAGTCAATATTTTTGCTTGCCAACTGTCAATAAATAAATTTCAAAAACACAATCTTCAATTGATATAAAAGTAAATTTTTAGTATGCTACTTCTACAACCTGCAATGTGAGTTCTTTTTTTCTTTGAGAATTCATTCTCGCTGTTTTACCCAAATCAATTTCTATTTCGCTAAGTGAAACGTTTTCGTTTATCCAATTTCTGTACACTAGCACAAGTCGTACTGAAGCTCGAAAAAGATGTTTTCCTCTCAGTCTCCCAACCTTGTAAAAATTAATAATGACAAACCTTTTTACTAGAATCAAATGACTAATTCTACAAAATATTTGAGATAAGTCATATAGTATTATATTTCAATTAAACAATCTAGGCTCAGCTGTTTCAAAAAATAAATTTCTATTCGGAAGAACACAAAACCTGACAAATATTTGAAAGTATTTTACTAACCACGGAATGCCGTTCCTGAGTCCTTTTTGCATCATCCAGGGCTAGCCACAAGGAACGCAGAGAACTCCTTCGCTCCATTGTTACTCATAAAATTGACTAGAAGTCGAATTTATTTTATAAAAATTCTCTAAGATGCCATATTCTCTTTCGATTAACCTTAAATAAATGACATGAGATTTGTCACGTTGAAAATACGTTCTATAGAAATTAATAGAAAATCTTGGTTGAATGGTTGAATTTGTTTTGTCAATAATGTGGCTATAGGTGCGCACAAGAAATTGAATTTAGCGGGACTGCACAATGCTGGGTGTAATTCGTACTTCTTAGCGAA
>NC_046661.1:44417034-44422255 GCF_010883055.1 Belonocnema kinseyi | reverse complement strand
GACATAAAGAATACTGTCCGCAGCAGATACAAACGTCTCATCCGGCAGATTTGGTCTTCCAAACTGTCCCTCGTGTATCGGAGTAAATTTACGAATCAGTTGTGATATATCAATTCGGCCGATAATATAACATGCGAAAATGTAAAATTCATTATGTGAAAGAATAAAATAAAATAAAATTTATCAGGGCGACAGGTTTCGAACACTCGAAAGCTCAAACTTCGTACAATTTCATGGAGATTGAAGAAACACAAGTCGGACACGTTACCACTTATCTAAAACACATAAGATACTATGGGTATTTTTTTTTATATTTAAATATTTCATAAAAAAATATGAAATATACGTTTTAAATAACCGCATTTTTTCCGTTCCAATAGCAGAAAATGTAAAAGGCAAAATAAGAATGGTTTAGATTCGGTCTACTTTGTGTCAAAGCTGTCGAAAAAGTTGAACATAGCTGTCAATTTCCTTGCATTAAAAATAAAAATGCTCCAAAATTGAAGGATGAAGGCATCGAGAAACAACGAACACGAGAGACGCTTTCGTATTCATATATTATTTGATTAATTATTCTAAATCATAAATTAATTACAAGTAAAAAACTTTACAGTTTCCACCAGGGTAAAATTAAAGATCTTTGATAAAATTAAAAATCTCGATGTAATTTTCAATCACTGGAAAGTGATTTTACCGACGCATAATATTTTTACACGATGCGACTGAATCTTCCCTTATGAATGTAAAGTTCGTACGAGGGAATGGTAATTTTATATTTATCGAGTTTGTAATATTACACTGCTGCTCGAGGGTACTTTTATTTACTTTTATTTATTTACATCGTGAGATAGGTGGTTATAGTCTGTAACGGAATCAAAATATTCCGGGTAGAATCGTTGCAACAGCCTTATAAGGTCTCGATACCTCTCTTTCTTTTCCTTCTCCTTGGCTATGATGTTTTTGTCAGCTGGTGCCGAAAATTCGATAACGAACATGGTTCGCTTCTCGAAGTCAAGAAGAACCATGTCAGGCCTCGAGTGAGCAACAGAAACAATTGTCGAGAATATAAAGTTACAGAATATGCGGCACTTCCCATTCTCGACAATTAATTCGATTTCCCTAGGAGCATTTAGAGAAACGATATTAAAGTTAATGCCATAAGAGTGAAAGAGATGGTAATAAAGCACACATAGTGCCGTATTGTGCCTTTGAATGTAGGTCGTTCCCGCGTGAGTTGGACAACTAGATAGTATGTGAGCTAAATGCTCGGGGTGTGCATGGCACGCCCTGCAGCTATCATCAGGAATGTCTTGGCTCAAAATGTTGCGACGGTATGTCAAGGTGGAAATGACACCGTCTTGGCATGCAAAAGTGAAATTACATCCTCTAGCGATGTAAATAAAAGGACCCTCGAACAGAAGTGTAATATTACACAATCCTTAAAAATAAAATTACACATTCCCTCGTACGAACTTTATATACGAGTATATATATATTCGGTTTTGATTCCTCTAGAATCAAACCGAAGGGCCTATGACAAAGCCACCGAACGCGTCCTCGGGTTGCGGATAGAGGGTCCCTGTACCAAGGGTTTCTGCTGAATATGGTTACAAAAATAAATAGGCAGTCACGGACAATTGTCCAAGGGTGGTCCCGAAGGAATTAAACCCCAAGCGGAGGTGTGAAAACCGTGCCGAAAGCTGAATGGCACCTGGGTGAGGTGTCTAGAACGGTGACTCTGGGATACTGGGCGACCTCTCAGAGTACGTAGCCTTATCCTTGCATGCGGGGCTCTACAAGGATTGACGAACCCCTTTCCCTAGCTTCTCGTGGGAACAACAATGACAACACCAAACATAGCTGTAGTAAGTGTGGTTCAAAACAACAGAACGCGCAGGGCTCCCGAAAATAGCTCGGCCAACAATGCCGACCAATCTAGAGCTGGGAGAGCCAATGAAAATGGATTCAATGCAATGGATTGGCGGGATCTCGCAACCTTTGGGTGGACGGAGCGATTGAATCACGACTTGCTAGAGTGCTACGATGCGAGTGTGGCCCCTGAACGGGGTTACATGGCACGGCTGCATGCTCTGTGGTTTGAGAAACACCCGGAGCTATCGCACTTTTTGCAGCAACGTCTGCGAAACCATGCTGAACTACTCCGTAAAAGGGGCTATGTAAGCGGAACGCTTACTCTACCACATCTAGAACAAACCGGTAACAGAGAAAGAGAGGCGAAACTAAGACCAACTGCAGACAGGCATCCAATAGATGAAAAGAGATGTTTTACGACTCGGAGAAACATCAACACCAAGGTTTCTCTCAAGCCTAAAGATCTGGCTGAAATGGATGACGAGCTTCGTGGACATTTTTCCGGAGAATCCCACCTCTGGGCTATCAATTATTGTGTGTATAATGCAGCGAGAGCTTTGGCCGAGACGAAACGTAAAACAAAACCAACGGCTGATCATAAGACCAAAAGACGAATGCATCAACTTGCCATAAAGATAGGTTGGGCAAGACAGTACGCGTCCCGCATTCAGTGTGTGATTGACTACATCACATCTGGCAGGAATTTTACCGCAAAGGTTCGAAATTTCGCGCTTGAACTCCGGACCCGTTATCACACACTTAACAAGTCAAAGCTGCTGACCATCAGACAGCATATTGTTGAGAGAATACGGATACTATCTGACGCTAAGAGAAGTCTAGAGCGGAGGAAGAGGTGGGTCAGAGAAAATCCACAGGTTCTCTCTGACTCATCTCAACTCTTCCAAGACCCTCCAGTTACTGCCCAACACCCACCCAAACCAGAGGAGGTCGAAGTATTTTGGAGAGAAGTCTACGAAGTTCAGCATAGACTGGACGAAGACTCAGAAAATATAAAGAGCTTCAAGGAGTTATGTGTTGCCCTCATAACACCTGATAAAGAATGCCCACCCATCACTACTGAGGAGGTGAAAAAAGCATTAAGAGGGTTGAAGAACTATTCCACACCGGGACCAGATTATATCAAAACATTCTGGTGAAAGAAGTTTTCTTCAACACATCAGTATTTGGCCCGTATTTTCACCTCATCTTTGAAGTCGGAAGAGCTGATTCCAGAGTGGTTGGTGGAAGGGCGCACAATACTTCTGCCGAAAATAGGCAACTTAGCTGACCCGAAGAATTACAGGCCAATAACTTGTCTGAACACGCTTTATAAGATATTCACAGCTATCCTAAATGATAGGATTGTTCGGGCAATTGAATCTGTGTGGCAAGAAATGTATGAACAACGAGGCTCAAAGAAAGGCGTAGCCGGATGTCGAGATCACCTGCTCATCGATAGATGTGTCTGCAAAGATGCAGCATTCTACCAGCGTGACCTATCGATGGCCTGGATTGATTATCGGAAAGCTTTCGATTCGACATCCCATAGACTTATCATCTGTCTTTTGCAAATCTTAAAGGTTCATCCGCAAAGAGTTCGGTGCATAGAGAGATTGATGCAGCTTTGGAAGACCAGATTTACTATCTCATCTGGAAAAAATCGTGTGACAACTAACAAGGTCACCTTTCAGAGAGGTGTCTTTCAGGGCGACACCATGAGCCCACTCCTCTTTTGCCTTACATTATTGCCATTATCTCTAGCACTTCGCCATTCCGACGGGTACTTGAGCGGCAAACCTGTAGATCGAAAGTACAAGGTCACTCATGTATCTTACATGGACGACTTAAGATCTATGCTAAAAACAGAGGGCAACTGCATCTAGCTCTGGGGATTGTCGAATGATATACTGAGGAAATTGGAATGGAATTTGGGTTAGACAAATGCGCCAAGATTTATTGGAAGCGAGGAAAACTTAATGGCATCCCTGAAGATCCTGAGCTCGTTGATAGAAGCGCCATACGACACCTTTGCGCTGGAGAGACTTATACATACATGGGCGTGCCACAGAGCCGCATTCAGGATGTGACATCTATAAAGGACACTCTCCGAAGCAGATACAAACGTCTCATCCGACAGATTTCGTCTTCAGAACTATCGGCGAGGAACAAAGTATCTGCAACGAACATACTTGCCGTCCCGGTACTACTCTATTCATTTGGAGTAGTTCCATGGACGTAGAACGAGCTCAGATCTCTTGATATCGGGACAAGAAAGGTTATGCACATGAACAAAAGCATGCATCTTAAGTCGTATGTTCCGCGACTGTACATCTCACGCCGTCAAGGGGGTTGCGGAATATTGAGTCTTGAATGTCTTCACAATACGATTATTCTGGGTACAGCAGATAGAGTTGCAAATGGAAGAGACCCTCTCCTTAAAATGGTCAGGAATCACGAAGAAGTGGGCAAAGGAGCGTTTCTGTGCAAAGCAGCGGAGGAGGCTGATGAAGCACTCGGACTTGACTTCAGTATTAGTGGTGAGCAAAATGCATCAAATCTTATCTATTTTGAGTACCCACTCCTGAAAGCCCGGATTAAGAAAGCACAAGAGAAAAACTTTCGTGAACAGCTCATTGATAAGAGGATGCACGGTATCTTCCACAGAAATGTGAAGGATCAGTCAATGTCTTGTGAGCTAACGTTTGCCTTCTTTAAATCGCCCGGATTGAAGTCTGGTACGGACGGTTTCATTTTTGCATGCCAAGACGGTGTCATTTCCACCGTAACATATATCGTCGCCACATTTTGAATCAAGACATTCCCGATGATAGCTGCAGGGCGTGCCATTCACACCCCGAGCATTTAGCTCACATACTATCTAGTTGTCAAACTCACGCGAGAACGACCTACATTCAAAGGCACAATGCGGCACTAAGAGTGCTTTATTACCATCTCTGTCACTTCTGCGGCATTAACCTTAATATCGCTCCTCTAAATGCTCCTAGGGAAATTGAGTCAATTGTCAAGAATGGGAAGTGCCGTCTGAAATGAAAGTACCATCTGACAAAAACATCATAACCAAGGAGAATGAAAAGAAAGAGAGTTATCGAGACCTTATAAGGGAGTTGAACGATTGTACCCGGAATATTCTGTTAAATTGATCGTCTTTATCATCGGCGCTCTTGGAGGTGCCAAGCTTTCACTTTTTAATGGCCTAAAAAGCATCCCTGTGTGTCAACAATATGCTAGAATACTTGCGGGTGCAATTTTCCAGATTAGCACCCGCTCCCGGCGGAATCCTGCGGTTGTCCTTATGACAAATTTTTAATTATATATATATATTTAAAAA
>NC_046661.1:44395048-44416934 GCF_010883055.1 Belonocnema kinseyi | reverse complement strand
ATAGTAAGAAAAAGATACATATTTGTCAATGTTATCTGTCAAGATAGAGTTTTAAATTGTGAAATTATAAGAAGAATTAATTTCATAGCGCTGCAAAGTCTATATGATAAATCTTTAGCCCCTTTCCTTTGATTGGATTATCTCTCTGGTAGTATCAGAGTGACAGTTGACACAGAAGCTTTATTTTTCATGTGAAAGTTTTAATAGAAAAAATGAAAGACTTAAAAAATATTTTTACCTTTTCGGTTCTACTTTTGGGTACGTAAATGTTTTCAAGCTTACAAACTCTATGCATGCGATTTTCCTGAATTATCCAAATTCGTAGAACTATTTTGAAGCTTAATTATTAAAGGAATTATATTTGTTAATAATTCAACGAACTCTCTAACTTGATATTATTTGATTCTTGTATTATTTCTGATGCAGTTTAATTTGAATTTTACAGCTGCTACAATTTTCTATGTGATATTAATACAAGTGTCTTGCTTATTGAAGTCACGAGATTCGCAAACTTGACCTCTTTCACCTCTCAGTTAGTTTTGTGCCTTAGATCACGAGCATTATCTTTAATTATTCACAATAATCATACATTAGGAAACACTTTTCAGAATATAAAAGACTCTGATTTGAAAGAGCATTTATCGAATGTGGTATATTTAATTAAATGCAAAAAACATTGCACTATTTTTTAATAATCTAGATATTATTTAAGTACGACTAGAGAAAAAAAATATTTTTCGATTAATAGTGATTAGAAAATAATATTTTTCGATTGGAAAATGGAAAAATTAAACACTGACACAAACATGGATTAAAAACGTCAACAAATTTTATCATGACTAAACTGTAAGTACAATGTTAAAAAATTTTCTATTACTTGAATTCTGACTTTTAAATTTGTATTTATTAATATCTATTTTTTCCAAAAGATTTGCGAAAGAAAGAAAGAAAGCTTGATGAATATCCGGGGCTTTGCGAGATCCTCGGATCAATGAAATGTTGAAAAATCAAAAAATTTGTCGAGAATCTCATTGTTTTTGCGACAAATATGAATTTTGCGAAAGATGGAAATCAGCGGATAGCAGACGACAGTATTTGAACGGTTAGAATCGTTTGAAAATTTATTTATTTACTCACAATTCTAACATAATAGAAGAATTCTCGAGATATATCAGGTTTTTAAAGGGCCACTTCTTGATGATGGGGACCCTAAATTTTGCGAAATACGTTTCGAAATGGAGAAAAATGCAGACAAAATTGGCATGCCCTGTGTGTGTCTTGCAACTATATTTGTTATCAACCACCAGGCTAGCTGTCAACTTTCGTCATGCATGGTATCGGGGAAAACAATTATAACCGTTCAAATGCTGGCGTCTGCTATCCGTTGATAATTTTATTATTTACTTTTATATTATTAATTTTAGAACAAAAATTTGTTAACCTGAAGAAGGTACAGCAAAGTGGCCGAAACGTTGTTATAAACCAAATTTTAGTAATAAATAATCGTATGACCGAAGATTTAAACTTGGAATTTTAATTTAAATGTTGATTACTTTATTTGCCTAATATTTTCGGTCCAACTAGAATCTTCAATTGAAACAATGTCCTGTTATTTTCAAGATTTACACTTTAAAGAACGAATTTTTAGAGTTTTCAATTTAAGATTCTTCATTGTATCCAATTTAGAACAATATAATATTTTAAAATCAGGAAGTGCAGAGAATTCTTCAAAATGAAATATTTCATTTTTAGAATGCTATATTTTATTTCTAAATTCTTAAATTTTGAATGTTTTTAATATAATGTTATTTAATTATAAAGGATATCTCATTTCGACGTGCATTAATCAAAGATCTAAAATTAGACCCAAAGAAGATGAACTATTTTGAATTTTGATAATTAAAAAATGCTTTTAGTTACAAATGATTGAGTTTGGAGTGTCAACACTTTATATTAAGGGAGTCATCGTGGCTTAGAAGGTATAATGATTGTCCTATGTTCCTTAGTAGCCACGCTGGCGCGGGTTCTATTCCCAAAACAGGAAGCGAAGGCTGAACTTGCATTCTGAAAGCTTCTCTTCTGTCCCTTGGTGTACTACCCCACAGATTCCCTATAGTTTATAATTAACCCTACAGTAGAGTCGATCATGATCCTGGCAGTTGATGCGACTATAAACATTCAACTGAAAAAAAACCTTTATATTAGAAAAGATCGTGTATTAAGGATATTAATTTAACATTTTTTAATAATAAAGTTTAGGTAAAAATAAAATCGCTCGATAACTTGTAATATTGTTCTTGCATATTATTCAACTTACACGAATTTCACTTTAAAATTGTAACGGATGTAGTGAAATAACACTGTTAATCTTTTACAAATGAAAGGACGTCAGTAAAAAGGGTCAATTCACAATGGTAAAACAAAAGCATCACTACGAAAGAAAAATAAAAATTATTTCTTTATAAAGGGCATTATTTCTCAAGTGTACCCACCCTGAAAAATTACTTTCTGTGATTAAACTCTTAGCTTGGACAAAGAGTAGTCCTACCAAGTAGTACTTTATAGGACAGGAATTTTTTCGATTAATTAAAAATTGACCGAGGTGGGGAAAGGGGAATTTTCGGGTTTTTTGCTGGTAGTGCTTGTTTCGAATGTACTAAACTGCTTTGGTATGGATGAAACAAAATTGTGTTCTGTATGTTTTTGTTATATCTTTTCATGATCAATCGAATGGTTAAAACCATTTTTTTATTTGAAAATTTAACCCCTTTTTCAAAATGAAAAATGTTTTTGAGTCTTTTTTTAATTTCCAACATATCTTTTTTTTTTGTCTCAAAATAAGGATCAAGATTTTCTCTTTTGAAAACTTGAAGAACAAAATGTCGTTTTGTTTTTGTTTTTGAGGAATTAAATAAAGAATACTGAAATGCATCGACGGCAATCGTGACTAATGGGACGCTTGCTCGGCGGAACTTTTTCGGACTAATTACCCGAGTCAAAATGTAGGCCCTACTTTGAACTTGTAACTCCTACCTTAGTTGGCGCTGGAAGTGTTAAGTAGACTCTAAATACGCAGCGATTTTATTGAAGTTTAGACCCTAACAGAGGTTTTGCCGACACCCTTCTATTGAATGACACTGTTCCAATGAAAATGCTTTTAATAAAATTCCAGAGATATAAAATAGATACTTGGACATGCATAAATATTCTATCATCGATGTAATATGTATTTCAATGATTATGCAGTACAAAATTACTGACTTTATATTCATTAAATAAAATGTTTGTTGCCACGTACAGAAGAACATGTTGACACTATAAACATGAGTCATGTCGTTAATTTGAAAGTCCTCTGAAAGTTAGAAGAAAAGGTATTTCTTATTTTGTAGTACTTTCAGAGGTTAGATGATTATGTTTTGCACTATAATTAAATAAATACGAGTCGCACATTTGAGAAGATATAATATATTTTAAATATTTTTATTGTACCTTCAAAACCAGTAAACGACATACGGATGCATGTCCCAGTGAACGACATACGTATGTATGTCCCAGTGAACGACACGTAACAGAAGAAGTTTTTAGGGAATTATACGCATTTTTTATTGATATCTATGTTGTTATTATTGCTATTTGCTTCCTTCATTCCTAGGACATGGCCTTCTAAGAATCTTTAATGTTCAACCTTTTCAATTGATTATGGATTGTCGAACCTTAAAAATCAATCTCCGACATCCCAGAATGAGTTTGACAAATTTGCGAACTGATCAAATGAACATAGCCACACAATATCGAAGGTTTTCCTTCTCAACAAAAAGTTTTGTTTTTTCTTTTCAAAATACCCATAATTATACAAAATGTTGTTCTGTATATAAAAATATAACAATAGTTTGGCAAATAATAATTATAATACTAGGTACTGTTTGAAAACAGAAAACATCCGCCCTTTCAGATGAATTCATCTACATTACCAAAAAATAAGCATATACATTAATATTCTCCTTTTCTTAAACTTTTTATTAAGGTGCCAGTAATACCTCTGTTTGCCCTATTAGAATAATTCTCGGTTAAAAATTTTTTGATACGTTTTAAAAGAACTTGAGGCCGTATATTTAAATTTGATTATGTATTATTCATGACTTAAAAAAAAAAACAATGACAAACTCGTCGATTTTAACAGCCACCCAGTGGGCACCGGGACGTCCTAAATACTTCCTTAGAATGTACCTCTATGTCATATGATATGACGCCTGTAAGACATCCTTTGGATCTTTTCCTGTCTTTAAAAGGTCCGCAGCACGTCCTTCAGACGTCCGCCGAAAGACGTATATACGACAAGATTAGGACTTGTGTGCCCACTGGGCATATCTTTTTATCTCTTAATAAGCTAAGACTTAAAAACTCGTTCCGCATCATAATTAATGCAATTACACTCAAAAAACAAATTTTTAGTTCAAGATTGAACCTAATATTCATGAGGAAATAAGTTTATTTTAACATAAAATTACTGATTTTGTAACCAAGTTTCTATTACTTTTTTATACATTTGGCTATTCTTATTCTCTGGCAAATATAATAAATAAATTAAAACGGTAAACATTTTCTCACGGAAAGAAATTATGTTTGCCCTTAAATCAAGTGATAGACACGTTAATAGTAATATTTCTCTAAGGGAATGTTTCATAAATTCTCAATTTTTATTGTTTAGTAAAAAAATAACCAAACCATTGAAAAGTGCTACTGTGCCTTGGAAAAAATTATTTTCTCAACAAAATCATGGTGCAAGGAAATTAACTGTAATACTCTACACTGTTAAAAAATGTGATGGAAATTTAAAATACATGCGAGTGAAGCCATTTACATATGCCGCACATTATTTTTAATATACCATCATGTTGTAAAATTAATATATATGTTTATAAAACATATATAAAACAGAGTGCGTGAAAACACCAAGTTATTTGATCCCTTCAAATCCTCTAAAATATTAAAAAATAAACTAATAACCTAAAATTCGTCGACGGAACACTTATTTATAATCAATGCACAACGTACGGCTGAAATTTTTTCCAAAACTCACTGTGAATGTTAGAATTTTAACGTGAGAACAGGTGCTTGGGGGTTAGATTACGTAAACGTTTTCTTATTTGGCCTTTTACAGGTAAAGATCAGTGACGTTTAGGTTTATTTAGAAAAAACTTGATTTTCTATTACTGTGAGACCCTTCAATAGCCCTCTCTTCTATAGCCTTTCCGAGAATCGACGCCGCACCGCAAGTAGGTGTAACAGAAGTTACGCGGCGTCTGCGGTTGTGACTCAGGCGTGAATAAACAAAAGCAAAGTGGCCTATGATGAGTTAGTTCCCACCCATTGTCTGACCCAAAATACGCGCTATAGAATAGTTTTATTGTATCTAGAATGAAAAATTACTGACTGCCAAAATTCTTTTTAATTTGTGTAGAGTGGAAATATTTATCTTTTGTAATGAATGATCAATAGGCGATATATGAAATTTAATATACGTAATAATAATAATAATAATAATAATAATATATAATAATAATATACATATATACATAATAATATACATAATAATAATTAAATTGTATATACACATATATACAATTTAATGCCAATTCTTTTAAATCTTGAACTAAATATTTTTGTTGATTGAGTGTGAATGCAGTCATTAAGATGACCAATGTGTAAGTACAAGTTAAAAAAACACCTTTCTTTAGTATAGGCACTGATTCGAGTAATCATGGTAAGTTGAAAATTATCTTATTAATAGTCCAATATTTTGATCCTGCTCAGAGAGGGATAGTAGGAAAATTGTTAAATGATAAAGAAACGATTGATGAAAAAGCTCAAACTATTGCCAACATGATAAAAAGTGAACTGGATAAACATGGTTTGAGAAAATGGTCGTGTTCCGAGGCGATAATATCAATACAAACTTTGGTGGGCTGAATCGCAACGAAGGAGAAAACATCTTGATTTATTTAAGGCGTGAAATCCACGAAAATATCATTGGCATTGGGTGTTCAGGCCATGTCATGAAAAATTCAGCTCACCATGGTATAGATCGGTTTGGCTCTTTCGACATTGAGTCTATTGTGATGAAAATTTTCAATCACTTCTCGATTTACACCGTTCGGACAAATAAATTAAAGAATTTTTGCGATTTCGGTGAAGTAGAGTACAGGCAATTGCTATCTCACGGCAAAACACGATGGCCAACCCTCATGCCAAGCGTCGATCGAATTCTCCAAATGTTTCCAGCTCTGAAATCATTTTTTTATCCACTGAACATCCACCAATTATTTTAGAGAGGTTTTTCCAAGATGATTTTGCGAAATCGCAATTGCTGTTCATCAGTTAACTTATGACTGTTTTTCACACTAACACCAAAAGCATCGAACGCGAAAACAATTCTGTTCTAGAAGTTTTGAGTATAATTCACGAAGTATCGGAGACTTTGACTGGAAGACTTAATTTGAATTTCATACCATTCGCAGTCAAGCAGAAATTGCAGAAGCTGACAAATGAAGGCAGAGAAATTGAGTGTGAAAAATTCACAGAATCCATGCTTGTAGTGCATGAAAGATCTTGTAATTATTTGCTGAAGTGGAACCAGTCATTGCGTCATTTGGAAGACTTCGAATGGCTGAATTTCAAGCCAAGAAAAGAGTTGAGGTATGAATCTGTTGATTCAAAACTGTTCGACCAGTTTGTTAATTTGAAAAAATTTTTGAATGAAAAAGAAAAGCAAGAAAAAGAAGCAAGAGATGATTTTTTCAAAACAAGTAGCAGTGAAAAAGTCTGTGATTTTCTTACTGCTAACAATTGTCTTGAACCATTTTCTGAAATACTGAAAATTGCTCAATATTTCTTCGCAATTCCCTGTCATAACGTGAAAGGCGAACGAGTTTTTTCACTTGTTAACATTTAATGGAGCGACGAACGAAACAATTTTGTTCTCGAAAACTTGAAAAGTTTAATCTTTGTTGGATTCAATTTCAAAAAATATTCCTGTCAACAGTTCCGAGCATGTTTGAAAAAGAACACTGCTTTGTTGAAAAAAATCGGGAGTACTGACAAATACGCATAAATTTTGTTCTACTTCAGGTGAAAGTACCATTTTTTAACACATTTCAAAATTGATACTTTTCAGTTGTAGTGTAATCTCCTCGGTGATTTGTAATTATATTGCTTAATCTGTTATCTTGCAATATAAAATCTTGAAGTTCTGCAAAGAATATAATAGAGTATTATTTCAATCCAAAACCTATATATCATCTTATTTTCTCAACTTTATCAGCTTTTAAGGTAGTTCCCAATTCCTACGTGAAATTATTATTTAAATTTAAGAAATTTTTAGAAGAACGTGTTGCAAGCTTTTCTTACCACAACAAATTGTAAAACATCTTTACACAACAAATATTTAAAGCATGAGATAAAACGGAACAGTTACACAATCCGACGTAGGACTGACGAAGAAGAAGGTATCTCCTTGTCAGTCCGACTTCACATCGTCCTGCTGTGTACTTGAATACATGGCGGAGTGAAGGTGGGGGTGGGAGATGGCGGGAGAGATGTCCGTTTTTCCACTTCAGCCAGCTGGTCACCCTAAATGCATTACATGAACCGACAGAAACAAAATTGCGACGCAGTTAAGTGTCCCCCGCGGAGTAGAAGAAGATGTCATGGCGTTTCTCCTCATGTAATTATGGCGAGTGCACGCCATCTTGGATTTTGGGTTTTTCTCGATTTGCCCGCGTATTTTGCATTTTTCGAAAATAAAGATGAGGGAGAAATTTGTAGAAAATTGAATTCTCTACATCTTTATTTAAACAATATTGCTGAAAATAAATTCTTTATTAATAATAATAAGCAAAAACTAGGCAAAATTAGGGAAGTGGCGCAGTTGTTTCATTTTTTGCACCATTTTTATTGAAAATAAGGGGCATATTAAAATGGCAAAGTTGTAGCGGACGCAATTCCACACAGCTTTTCTAGAAACAAGTTTTTCGTGCGACATGTAGATCGCGGCCGGGAACGCGCTCAACACAACGGTGCCGAGGAAAGGCATACGCGTTCGACGCAACGTACAGTGATCTGGAATAGAAATTTACTGTTCATAATGGCCCAGAGGTCGTATTTCTTAACCGATTTAAAAGTTTTTTTTAGAAATGCTCCGCAATTAATTATTGAGAGAATTGTGGTTTGCTTTTTAAATTTTTTTTTTCACAAAGCAACAATATATAAACAAATATAGTGACAAAATTGACCATTTTAGCTTTTTGACTTTTTATCTCAAAAAAAATACAGATAGAAACTCACTATCAGCCAGAATTTTTGCACATGCATTCATAGAACATAATTAATTTTATTAATATTCAACTTAATCATTATAAACAATTTCTATAAACAAATTCTTTATAAACGAGTTTTTCTCATAGCTGAATTGATTTTTCTGTACAAAAGTGATTCACAATTGTCTTTAAAGCCATTTATATACTTTAAGCTAAATCAAACATAAACAATATAGATTGTTTATAACAATTTAGTTAAACAAGTCTTCTAATCGGCCGTTTCCTTGTAGAAAAAAATGTTTTTTTCTTCAATAGTTATTAGAGTTACATTTATTGCAGTGACTAACCAACAAAATTGAATAAAGAATAATTTATATGATTGTTATTAAAAATTTTTTTGACAAAACTATGATTTATTTTTTTACATGCATGAAGGACGGTTTTCCACTGAAATTATCCGACAATAAACTAACAGTGATTCCAAATTTGGATATGGGACATTTAATAATAATTTGCGTAATTGTTAATAACAATTTCTCTAGCAAACTGTCCATAGCAATAACGCTGTACTTGCGTTTTTAGAAGTCACCTATCTTTCATTTGTTTTATGCAACTTCCTGAAAAATAAATGAGGTACAAGAGAAAATAAGGTGCAATAACGCTGTATGAATCGTAATTTATTTATTTTATGTTTTTTATAATCTTCTCATTATTATTATAACTATAAATTTTTTCATTGATTCAATAACACAAATAAGATTATCAAAAAAATGATTGAAGAAAAAATAACCTTTTTCTACGACAAACCGCAGATTGTCACGCATTGTTTTAAAATTGTTATTAACAATAACGCAAATTATTATTTAATGTCCTATATCCAATTTTGGAATCACTGTTAGTTTATTGTCGGATAATTTCAGTGGAAAACAGTCCTGTTTGCATGTCAAAAAATTAAATTATAGTTTTGTTAAAAAAATTGTTTATAACAATCATATAAATTATTCTTTATTTAATTTCGTTGGTTAGTCACCACAATAAATGTCACTCTAATAATTACACAGCCACACAAAAAAAGTGTGCGGATCTGGTAACAAGACACACGTATTCCTATGGATTTTGGGGCGCTGAATTTAAATTCGGTATCAAAAATCACCCATCACGTCATGGTTGAGCCATAACCTCAAAAAATGACAAAAAGTCATGCACTGAAAGACAACATGTCACTGAAAGACAACACATTGTGTTGTCCCGTTGCGTTTGCGGTACCGTTTCATTTAGCTTCGGCTTAACCTACATAGAGGTTTAACCTATCCTAACCTAACAAAACCTGACCTAACCTAACCTAGACGAATGAAATTCAACCACACATGTAGCTATGTAAGCGTACGGTTCTCAGTCTTAAATGTGTGCTATATTTAATAGGTTAACTCGATCTTAACCTACAAATGAAGAAAAAAGGACACGTTATATCAGGCAGAAAATAGACTGAAGTAGGTCTATAAATCAATTTGATTACGATAAAAAACAAGATAAAATGTGAACACGAAAGATAGTATAAATATATCCCTTAAGTTTAAGAAAAGCAGAGAGAAAAAAATTTTGAATAAAACTCTTATTCATTTGCATGTTTAAGTTACAGTTCTACATTTTAATTGATACAAACATTGTCAGGTTAATTGAAATGGGGTCAATTCTACTTGTAGTTCTAAGTTTCTTCAAATAAGTAATGTGCGTCTAAATTTTTAACCACCTGCAGTACAATGAAATGAATTTTATTGTGTTACAACGGGAACACTTAAGTTGTGTTGCGTTAAGCCGAAGCTGAATGAAACGGTACCGCAAACACAACGGGACAACACAATCAGTTTAATTGTGTTTCGTGAGGTTAGGTTAGGTAAGGTTAGGCTAGGTTAGGCTCGAGTTGACCCATTCGATGTAGCACACATTTGCTACTGGGAAAATATGCTTTCAGAGCATTACGTGTAGTTCAGTAAATTTCTGTTAATTCAGGTTAGGTGAGGTCAGGTTCTGTTGGGTAAAGTTATGTTAAATAAGTTGATATCAGGCAAGGGTTGATCCGTCACAGTTGTCGACATGTTTTTGAAGTGAAAATTTGCATCACTGGCATTATTTTGAAATTTATTTGCCTCAGTGCATGATTTTTCGTCATTTTTTGAGGTTATGGCTCAACCATGAGATCATGGGTGATTTTTGATACCGAATTTGAATTCAGCGCCCCAAAGTGCATAGGAATACGTGTGTCTTGTTACCAGATCCGCACACTTTTTTTGTGTGGCTGTGTTATTGAAGAAAAAAACATTTTTTTCTAAAAGGAAACGGCCGATTAGGAGACTTGTTTAATTAAATTGTTATAAAAAATCTATATTGTTTATGCTTGATAAAGCTTAAAGTATATAAATGGCTTTAAAGACAATTGTGAATCACTTTTCTTCCGAAAAATCAATTCAGCTATGAGAAAAACTCGTTTATAAAGAATTTGTTCATAGAAATGTTTATAAAAACAATAGTTGTTAACTCATGCTAATTTTTTTGTTATAAATTATGACTCTCATGAAAAATATTAACAACTAGCGTAAAATGAACGATTTTTTCTATGATAAAAAAACTAAGAAGAATTTATTTATAAAAATTGTTTATAATAATGTATATAATAATATATATAATAATTTATGAATGCATGTGAAATAATTCCGACTGATAGTGAGTTTCGATTTGTATTTTTTCTTGAGATAAAAATTCAGAAAGCTAAAATGGTCAATTTTGTCACTATATTTGTTTATATATTGTTGCTTTGTTAAAAAAAAAATTTTAAAAAGCAAACCACAATTCTCTTAAAAATTAATTGCTGAGAATTTAAAAAAAAGTTTTAAATCGGTTAAGAAATACGACCTGTGGGCGATTATGAAGAGTAAATTCCTATTCCAGACCACTGTGCAACGGGACGGCCAATGCGAGTTATAACTCATTTCCACACCAGAGTTTTCGGCGCGTTTTTTTTAGTTTTTTAGCTCTTTTCTTTCTTTTCTTTTAGCAAACATTTTTTATAAATAACAATTAATCAATAACTAACCATTGTTTTTTATTCTTCTTTTTGATTAAAATACAAAATATAATAATTCTTGAATAATTTGCAGGCTCTGTGAGAGCCCATATTCATATCCCAAGAAAATAATGAACAGCCTGAAACACCTTAAAAGTATTAAAAAAAAACAACGGAGTATCTAAACGTCCGGCAAGTCCGCACCGATCCCTTCCCTTTTCCAGATCCTCCCTCCACTATATAAACGTGCGGACTTGCCGAACGTTTAGACGCAGCCAAAAAAGAAACATAGAATTCTATTGATTTTCAATATATTTACTTGTCTTTAAACCATGGTGTCAATTCAGCAGGCGGCTTCAAATTTCTGGCCATTTACCGGTTTTTTCCTGTTAATTTTTTCAATTTTCCCGGCCAACGCACCAATTCTTCCACACTGCAAAGTCGAACGCATTCCAGGCAGCGATCTACATGTCGCACGAAAAACTCGTTACTATAAAAGCTGTGAGGAATTGAGTGCCCTGTAACTTTGCCATTTAAATGTGCCACTTATTTTCAATAGAAATAGTGCAAAAAATGGAAAAAAAACTGCACCACTTTCCTAATTTTGCCTAGTTTTTGCTTATTATTAGTAAATAATGTATTTTTAGCTATATTGTTTGAATAAAGATTGTGGAGAATTCAATTTTCTAAAAATTTGTTCCTCACCCTTTTTGTCGAGAAATGCAAAATACGCCGGCCAATCAAGAAAAACACAAAATCCAAGATAGCACACTCGCCATAATTACATGACGAGGAACGACATGCCACCTTTGTCTAATCTGCGGGGACACATAACAGCGTCGAATTTTCGATTGTTTGTTAATGTAATGCATTTCATCTTTACTTTTTAGGCTAATCAGTAGGTATCTCTGAATTCTATTGCGTAGTACCTTGGTTATTTCCAGTTTTCAATAAGTCTTAGTGCGTCACGAGTACTCTCGCTTCAGCTGGATGCAAATGATAATATATTGAATAATCAGGATAAATCAAGAACCCAGAAAACTGCTTCTTCGAATCAAAGAAACATTTCTTTGACATGTGCGGGTCAAAGAAAAAATTTCTAGGAATTAAAAAACTTTCTTTTATTTAAATCTAATCGTTTTCTGGCTCAGAGACTTCTTTTGAGAGTATGCATCGGCTTGATGTTAGTCTACCACTTGGTTAACAACTTATTTCTAGACCATGCAATGGGTTCATGTTAAAACATATTATCGCTACCAACTACTTTGAAGACTACATTGGATCTAACTTGTAGTTAGATAAGTAGTTCGTTCCTATGAACACGCGATTTTTCTTCCGTCCAAAAATCCTCCAACGCGAACACAATTTTACGTAAGTTATAACATCTTGGAGGGAGGGGGGGGGGGCTGGTCGTCGTTTCGCCACCATTGTAGATCTGCGGCAGATATACTCGGTGACCCATCTCAATCCATATTCCAAAAAATATCTTCTAAAATACTTTATCTACGATGAAATGATTAGGACAAAGGTTGACCAGGACCGAGGGGGAAATTATAATGTCTCATTAATTTTAACATTAATGTCAATTTCCAAGGTCAAATGGAGGTAAGTCTCTTTTCTTATATAAGAACCCATGTTTTTTACTGCGGATTTAAAAAGAGTGGGAAATTCCAAGTAAAAAATGACCTATCGGAAAATGATTTTTGTGACCTTGGAAAGGTAAACAGTTAAGGTAAAGTGTCTGAGAAAAGACCAGATGCCCTTTTTCTGAATTGTTTTGGTTTTTGGGGTAAACAAACGTTTAAGATGCTTCACAAAAGTCGATGAAATGTTAAGGTGTATATGGCCTTGACCATCATGAACTTCATGTCAATTTTCAAGGTCACTTGAAGGACAAGACGATTTTTCTTACATTGAATTCTGTGCCCAGATGAATTTTTTTTGTAGACTTCAGGCTGTGGATTGTCATCGCACCCCCCCCCCCCCCCCCCCCCCCCCCCCCCCCACCCGTGACATAGCCAGACAGTAACAATCATTTCGTTTTACTCATGTTGTCGGCTTTCACGAACAAGATTCCCATTGCGAGCTCTATCAGTCAACGTACTTATTATTAAATTAGTAGGATGTCTTCTGTCTGGAAACCGTTCAACGTAAATTTTTGATGTAGCGCCGTAGTTGACGTGACATTCCCCTGAAATTAGTATCATATCAACGATTCCAGTAGGTAAGTAATTAGCCATATTGCGAGATTTCTTCGGAAACTATAAAAATATAAAAAAATTGACAAAATATCTAATTTTTAAAAAACTTTTAATTATTCAAATTACGAATATGAAATCGGGAGCATTTAGAGTTTTGAAATAATACCTTTTTCCTGCATTAAACTCCGAACAAGATTATTATTTCAATGAACAAAAAAGCTCAACACGAAATACTAGTGAGGCCGAAAAGAAGCATTAATGTCAGGGAAACAAATGCCTCGCGATGGAAACTTTGCTGAAAACTATGGACGTTTTTGAAAGAGGTCTAAGTTTGTGTCTTCAAGCTAATGGAGAGCACTTCGAACAGTTACTTCGTGGCTGATTGTAACACTGGTAGCAATGATGAGAGGCAAGGGAACTCACATTAATTAACAACCCGAGACTGCTCGTTTCGTAGACATTTGACCTTAATTTTTGAACTTTCCAAGGTCACAAAAACCATTCTTGCACAGGTCATTATTGACGTGAAGTTTTCCGCTCTTTTCAAATCCGAACCACTTGTGCGTAGATAAAGTATTTTAGAAGATATTTGGGATTATAGATTAAAATATATTATATATATATATATATATATGTTAAAAAAATGTCATAAGGAAAGCCGCAGGATTTCGCCGGGAGCGGGTGCTAATCTCAAAAATTTCACCCGCTCTCAGCGAAATCGGGGTAAAATTTCAGCCTCAACCATGTCTCACGACCTCGAGATAGGCGGTTACAGTCTGTAACGGAATCAATACGATGATCCGGCAAAAGTTTCGTGCACCCTGAGAACACGGAGTGATCCAAGGACTACCGCCTTCTGCATTTTTCCCGCAAGTATTTTAGCATATTGTTGACATGCAGGAATGCTTTTCAGGATATTAACGAGTGAAAGCTTGGCACCTCCAAGAGCGCCAATGATAAGGACGATTAGTTTAACAGAATATTCCGGCTACAATCGTTGCAACCCTCTTATAAGGTCTCTATACCTCTCTTTCTTTTCATTCTCCATGGCTATGATGTGTTTGTCAGCTGTTCCAGTATATTCGGCACTTCCCATTCTCGACAATTGACTCGATTTTCCTAGGAGCATTTAGAGGAGCGATATTAAGGTTAATGCCGTAAGAGTGACAGAGATGGTAATAAAGCACACTTTGCGCCGCATTGTGCCTTTGGATGCAGGTCGTTCCCGCATGATCTGGACAACTAGATAGTATGTGAGCTAAATATTCGAGGTGTGCATGGCACGCCCTGCAGCTATCATCGGGAATGTCTTGGGTCAAAATGTAGCGACGGTATGTTAAGGTGGAAATGACACCGTCTTGGAATGCCAAAATGAAACCCTCCGTACCAGACTTCAATCCGGGCGATTCAAGGAAAGCAAACTTTAGCTCATACGACATTAACTGATTCTTCACATTTCTGTGGAAGATACCGTGCATCCTCTTATCGACGAGTTTTTCATGAAAGTTTTTCTCCGGTGCTTTCTTAATCTGGACTTTCAGGAGTGAGTACTCGAGATAGATAAGATATGATGCATTTTTATCACCCCTAATACTGAAGTTAAGTCCGAGTGTTTCTGCAGCCTCATACGCTGTTTTGTAGAGAAACACTCCTCTGTCCACTTCTTCGTGCTTCCTGACCATTTTAAGAAGTGTGTCTCTTCCATTTTCGATTCTATGTTCTGTAAATAGAATAATACTGTTGTGAAGACATTCAAGACTCAATATTCCACGACCACCTTGTCAACGTGACATGTACAGTCGCGGAACAGAAGACTTAAGATGCATGCTTTTGTTAATGTGCATAACCGTTCTGGCCCCGATATCAAGGGATCTGAGCTCGTTCTTCGTCCATGGAACTACTCCAAATGAATAGAGTACTACCGGGGCAGCAAGCATGTTTGTTGCAGATACTTTCTTCCTCGCCGACAGTTCGAAAGACCTAATCTGCCGGATGATACGTTTGTACCTGCTTCGGAGAGTCTCTTTTATAGATGTCACATCCTGAATGCAGCTCTGTGGCACGCCCAGGTATGTATAAGTCTTTCCAATGCAAAGGTGTCGTATAGCGCTTCTACCGACGAGCTCAGGATCTTCAGAGATTCCATTAAGTTTTCCTCGCCTCAAATAAACCTTGGCACATTTGTCTAATCCAAATTTTATTCCAATTTTCATAGTATATCATTCGACAATCCCTAGAGATAGTCATAGTTGCTCTTGGTTCTTAGCATAGATCTTAAGATCGTCCATGTAAAATACATGAGTGACCTGGTACTTTCGATCTGCAGGTTTTCCGCAAAAGTACCCGTCGGAATGGCGAAGTGCTAGAGATAGTGGCAATAATGTAAGGTGAAAGAGGAGTGAGCTCATCGTGTCGCCCTGAAAGACACCTCTCTGGAAGGTGACCTTGTTAATTGTCACACGATTTTTTCCAGATAAGATAGTAAATCTGGTTTTCCAAAGCGCCATCAATCTCTCTATGCCCCTAGCGATTTGCGGATGAACCTTTGAGCTTTCCAAAAGACGTATGATAAGTCTATGGGAGGTCGAATCGAAATCTTTCCGATAATAAAAACAGGCCATCAATAGGTCACGCTGGTAGAATGCTGCATCTTTGCAGACACATCTATCTATGAGCAGATTCTCCCGACATCCCACCACGACTTTCTTTGAGTCTCGTTGTTCATACATTTATTGCCACACAAGGTCAATTGCCCGAACAATCTTATCATTTAGGATAGCTAAGAATATCTTATACAGTGTGTTTAGATAAGTGATTGGCCTGTGATTCTTCGGGTCAACTGAGTTTCCTATTTCACAGGACGACAAAATTTGACAAAAGTCAAAAGCCAGAAAGCAGACCAAACATTTCCGAAGAATTTTAATGCGCCGAATCCGAATCCGAATTCAAAATTGCTCCTGCACGACCGGTTTTCAAGATAACCTAACCTAAATGTGCAAAAAAACGCGGTTTTTAGCTGTTTTTGAGGTTACGTAACTGCACAAGAAAAATATCTACCACAAAGCTAATATTATATTTGAAAGTACTAATCTTCCCCCTCCAAACCTACTTGGGTTTATTAGGACATCTTCCTTTTTAACCAAAATATTGTAATTTGAAATTTTTTATTTTAGCGTTTCAACCCATTACGGCTGAGATGTTCAGATTTATACAACGCATTCTCTATTGCTGACGTTACGATATTTTTTGTTCAAAATATTATCTCAGGGGTTTTCGAGGGTGCCTTTTCTAATACCGGTGTCAGCTTTTTGTTATAACCCCTACAAGATCCAATTTTGCACATTGATAAAACAATAGAAAATATGGAACCCGTGTCTTTTCATTTCTACGGAAGCCTTATCCTTGGGGTAGAAACCACCCCTAACAAGCCACAAGCATGCTAACCCACCTGACTCTGGGAACAATAAGTTTAGTCGCATATTTTTCTTGGAATAATGAAGTTCCATGCCACAAGTGAGTTAACCCACCTACCTGCTAATCCGCCTAAACCCAGAAATCACTTCTACCAAATCATAAGCAGGCTAACCCACCCAACCCTGGGAGCAGCGAATGTAGTCGTTTAAATTTCTTGAAGTAATTGAAATCCACACTAAAGTGGGCTAACCTTAAAATGAAAATTTTTAATTTAGCGTCTTAACCCATGGACGCCGAGATGGTATGCCATTTTCCCTTGAAAATATTATCTAAGGGGTTTTCGGGGGTTTCTTTTCGATTGGCTCAGTTTTTTGTTATAAGTGTTAGAAGAGCGAATATGGAAAACAGTTAGTGCTTTAAAAAAAAACTAATTTTACTATTATGATTAATTTAATACTGTAAATTTACTTAGGATTTTCCAGCCACTTAAGGCTGGACTTGGGATTGTCCAGCTAAGCATGAAAGTACTTAATATTTTTCAGCCAATTAAGGCAAGACTTTAGATTGCCCAGCCAATTATGGCTAGCTTTTGGATTTCCCCGCCAATAAAGGCAAGACTTAAGATTGCCCAGCAAGTTGAGGCAAGACTTTAGATTGCTCAGCTAATCAAGGAAAGACTTTGAATTGCCCAGTCAGTTAAGGCAAGACTTTGAATCGTCCAGCTAGTCAAGGCAAGACTTACGATTGCCCATTCAGTTAAGGCAAGACTTGGGATTGTCCAGCTACGCAAGAAAGTACTTAATATTTTAAAGCCAATTTAGGCAAGACTTTAGATCGCCCAGCCAATCAAGGAAAGACTTTAGTTTGCCCAGCCAATCAAAGAAAGACTTTGAATTGCCCAGCCAGTAAAGGCAAGACTTTGTATCGCTATACGATTGTATGTCCAGTGAAGGTGAAACTAACTGCTTGTTTTCTTATGGAAACGTTCGCGCTTCATGTCAAACGATCGTTCAAGAGACTTTCGTTTATGTCTAGTAGGGTCATTATTATTTCTTTGGAATGGCCAGCAATAGTCGGCCATCATTCTTACATTGCATCGACCTTGATAATGTTCCTCTTTTTGGTGAAAGTCTTGATGAAAGCCTTCGCCCATTTCTTCACTGAATGCTCCAACATTTTCTGGAAAATAATCCAAATGAGAGTTTAGATAATGTAATTTCATACTCATCCAACAACCTAATCTTTTAAAATTCTTTAACATACTAGATACAATAGTTCTAAACTTTGGAACTTGATTGTTCCCTACAAATTTCTGTACAACATCAGGCCAAAAAAAATACCTTCCTTAACTTTGTCATCACTTAAATGCGAAAATGTAGATCTGATATAATTGAAACATTCTCCTTCGGTGTTTAGGGTTTTCGCAAATTGCTTCATTAACCCTAGTTTTATATGGAGTGGTGGCAATAACACTTTCTTTCTGCCAACAAGATTTCCATAAGCAACATTGTACTGACCAACTGTCCACTCTAATCTGTCTGGCCATTTCTCCGTTATCTAATGTTCATCCCTTGCACGACTGTCCCTAAGGCAAAGAAAACAAGGGTATCTAATGCTTCCTGATTGTAAACCTATTATAAGATTTATCATTTTGAAGTCATCACAATAAGCCAATTATGGACATTGTATTTTATTTTTATCAGGAGTAATTGGAAAGTATCATAAGATTCTTTCAGTGTAGTTGAGTGACCTACTGGAATTGCAGCGTACTTATTTCCATTATGTAATGGTACTGCTTTCAGAATTTCTGTAGACGAATATATGAAAAGACGCCAATCCTCTGGCGTATATAAGTTTATTTTATATAAATTAATGAGTCCTTCGATATCATTACAATACACAATCCCACTGTCCATTGAAAAGTACTTGATAAACTTTTCTTCTTCATTTCTGTAAACAGTTACTCTAGTGCTAGGTAACAATAGTTTTCTCTCTTTGAGTCTTGAAGCGCAAAGCTCAGCTGTAGCTTTTGGAAGATCTAGGTCACGTATAAAATAGTCTAATCCGTCTTGGTTAAAGAATGTAGGACTTTCATCATCTCATTCTTCCCAAGAAGAATCGTCAGTTGCATTAGGATCGTCAGTATTCAATGATTCGTGAGTTGAGCGGTCACTTTTGTTTTCAGAGTGATTTCTAATACCAATCTTGGCTGGTGTAACATTTTTTACATCAGAGCAAATGATCTTCTCTAAATACTTTTTAGAAAAACCTCCTGTTTTGCGTGAGCAAAAGTAACAATCAATATCATGATCGTTGGGCACACGCCAAAGAGATGGCTGAATAACAGTCTGCGTCTTGGTACTTTCATCTCTCCAATTTGACAAATTGAATTTACAAGCATGACAAATTGAGGTTGGTACCCACGGTTTATCCAAAATTTTCATTAAAGTCCCATAACTCATTTTTTTTTCTTATAATGAACAGTAACGTGGAAATTCTAAAACTCACTATATACAAAAATCACGATCGACACGAAGTGTAACCGCTAGAAAGATTCCAAATACAAAAAGAATTTTAATACCTACGCATCCAACCATTAGCCCGTCACTCAAACGTGATCTCTAACACGGAAAGATTTGTAACAAAAAACGAATTTCATTACCCACGCATAACACGTCATAAAAGCGTCGCCAGCTCAGTGAGCCACCTAGGGATCGAAGACTGTCTGCGACGTAGAACGGCGCGCACATATAGCGAATGTGAACATTAGAGGGCACACAGAGTTCGCAGTAGCATTCCGCGCAGCCCGTCTTCTTTTGTTTTATAAATGTGCGAAGTTTGGTTCCAAACGACTGCACGCTTTTTTGTTGGTATTTTGTGCGGTATCCTTTGTTCTTTTTTGAAGCCCTAAATTGTGGCCGCCATATTGGATCTTCTAGGGGTTATAACAAAAAACTGACACCGGCAATAGAAAGGGCACCCTCGAAAACTCCTGCCATAATATTTTGAAGAAAAAATATCGTACCGTCAGCATTGTGTAAATCTGAACACCTCAGCCTTAATAGGTTAAAACGCTAAAATAAAAAATTTTTAATTACAATATTTTGGTGAAAAAAAGATGTCCTAATAAATCCAAGTACGTTTGAAAGGGGAAGATTAGTACTCTCAAATTCCATATTAGCTTTTGTGGTAGACATTTTTCTTGTTCGGTTACATAACCTCAAAAACAAACCTCAAAAACAGCTAAAAACGCGTTTTTGCACTTTTAGGTTCAGATATCCTGAAAACCTGACGTACAGGAGCAATTTTAAGCTGGGATTCGGATTCAGCGCATCAAAATCCTTCAGAAATATTAGGTCTGGTCTCTGGCTTTAGAGTTTGTCGGCCTGTGCTGTCGGCAGGAGTATTGTGCGCCCTTCCACCAACCACTCCGGAATCGGCTTTTCTGACTCTAAATATGAGGTGAAAATACGGGCCAAATGCCGATGGGTTGAAAGAAACTTCTTGCACCAGAAAGTTTTGATACAACTTGGTCCCGGTGCGGAATAGTTCTCCATCCCTCTTAATACTTTTTTCACCTCCTCGTTAGTGATGGATGGGCATTCTTCATCAGGTGTTATGAGGACATTACACAGCTCCTTGAAGCTATTTATATTTTCTGAGTCTTCGTCCAGTCTATGCTGCACTTCGTAGATTTCTCTCCAAAATACTTCGACCTCCTTTGTTTTGGGCGGGTGGTCGATAGTATCTGGAGTCTTGGAAAAGTCGAGATGGGTCAGAGTAAAACTACTGATTTTCTTTGACCCACCTCTCAGCAGCTTTGACTTGTTAAGTGTGAGATAACGGGTCCGGAGTTCGCGCGCGAATTGTCGGACTTGGCGGCAAGATTCCTACCAGATATGATGTAGTCAATTACACACTGAATGGGGGACGCGGACTGTCTTGCCCAGCCTATCTTTATAGAAAGTTGATGCATTCGTCTTTTGGTCTTATGATCAACCGTTGGTTTTGTTTTACGGTTCGCATCCGCCAAGGCTCTCGCTGCATTAAACACACAATAATTGATAGCCCAAAAGTCGGATTCTTCGGAAAAATGTTCGCGAAGCTCGTCATCCATTTCAGCCAGCTCTTTAGGCTTGAGAGAAACCTTGGAGTTGATGCCTCTCCGGGTCATAAAACATCGCTCTTCCTCTATTGGATGCCTGCCCGCGGTTGGTCTTAGTGTCGCCTCTCTTTCTCTGTTGCCGGCTTGTTCTAGCTGTGGTAGAGTGGGGGTTTCGCTTACATAGCCCCTTTTTCGCAGTAGTTCGGTATGGTTTCGCAGACGTTGCTGCGAAAAATGCGATAGCTCCGGGTGTTTTTCGCACCACAGAGCATGCAGCCGTGCCATATAAACTCGTTCAGGGGCCACACTTGCATCTTAGCACTCTAGCAAGTCGTAATTCACTCGCTCCATCCACGTAAAGGTCCCGAGATTCCTCCAATCAATTGCATTGAATCCAATTCCATTGGCTCCCCCAGCTGTAGGGTGGTCGGCATTGCTGGGCGACCCATTGTCGGGAGCCCTGTGCGTTCTGTTTTTTTAAACCGCACTTAATACAACTATGTTTGGTGTTGTGATTGTTGTTTCCACGAGAAGCTAGGGAAAAGGGTTCGTCCATCCTTGGAGAGCTCCGCATGCAAGGATAAGGCTGCGTACTCTGAGAGGTGGTCCGGTATCCCAGAGTCACCATTCTAGACACCTCACCTAGGTGCCATTCAGCTTTCGGCACGGTTTTCAAACCTCCGCTTGGGGGTTAATTCCTTCGGGATCACCCCTGGACAATTGTTCCCGACGGCCTATTTATTTTTGTAACTATATTCAGCAGAAACTCTTGGTGCAGGGACACATATAA
>NC_046661.1:44382199-44394948 GCF_010883055.1 Belonocnema kinseyi | reverse complement strand
ATGCATTAAAGAAATCTATTTAAATGTGTGAATTAAAAAATTTTTTAACTCTACAGAGTCATGCTTAAATTGATTAAAATAAAAATTTCGAACCCTATATTCCACATAAAGGAATTATGAAAACAATTTATTACACATCATTGGTGAACAAGTGATAACTGAAAAATTGAGCTACACTTAGCGCTTTCACCAGCTTTCAGCGCTCGCAGCTGGATTTTTACAGCTATCTCTCAGCTTTTCGGCCGCTTTTCAGGGTAATTAACCATCACCTTTAATATATTTTTCGTTTATTGAGGCTCATCTTTCACTCTATCTTTTCATTTAAATCTGAACCCGATTAATTTTATTTGGATTTATTATTGATAAATTATTAGATATTATGAACTAATCTGTAAGCATTGATTTTTTTGTTTATTTTTATTTTAGTTCTTCGAGTAAGGCAATTATGTGTTACACTTTCTTAAATGAATCACCACTGATCAAGTGACAAGTAAATAAAAGAAGAAAGCATATTAATTTATCCACCGACGAATTAATGAAAAGTATAAAGCTCACAAATTAAGGGAAAAAACGATCATCAAAGTAAACATTTTTTTTAATTTAAAAAAACCAAATATAAAAGATACGAATAAAACTATGAAAATCATTTTGATTCTTAGATGTTGCGTTCTTTATTTCAATCAAAATGAAATAGTTGCCACGGTTATGCATAGAAACGTTTAATGTACTTCTTCTCATCGTTGCTTAACATCATTCTCAAAATTAAAAACGATCAGATAAATGACAAATCTCCCTTATAGGTTCAAATGTTTTTGAAAGTAGAGAAGCTTATATGCTTAAAAAAACATAATATGTGTTTGAGAAACGTATTTTAACAAAAGAATACTCCTCTGATTTAGATCATAATCGGTTGCAAAATAAGAAACTAGTTCCTCGAAAGAATGACAGCGAAAATCATGATGGTAAATAAATATGAGGAAAATTGATTTGTCTATAGTTTAACGATTAAATGGAGTTCATCACAAATATCAATTGGATTAGGATAAATGATAAATATGCTTTTATAAAAAGGATGAATTTTCATAGGTTGCTTGATGCCATATAAATTGTAATAAACTTTTTTGAAACATTTACGGAATGTAGTACGATTTCTACAACTTATGGGTTCAAAGTAGTCTATTTCATATACACTTAGGCGTATCAAAAAAATAAAATATTTTGCAATCATTTTTGATAGGAGCTAAAAAGTTTCTGGTAGGTGCCAACATAACTCCCAAAAAAGACGGGTCCTAAAAAAAATTTAGTTCACGGAAGGTCATTATATGCTAAAATAGGGTTCGTCTCGTTTCCACGAAAGTTCAGTTCAACCTAGCGATGTCGAGCACTTGACTTTAGACTCCGGGCGAGTTAAATTGTTTCTAGTTCCAACTTCTGAATTTAAATTTTCGTGCATTTGTATTTTTCTTCCAATATTTTACATCCAAAACGTCAAAATTCAAAATAAGTAGATGACGAGACGATATGACACGATCGAAACAAAAGATTCACCAAGTAGGAAATATCGAAAAACCTTTTGGGAGCCGAGTGAAGTCCAGTGAGCACAGTAAAAATGAAAGATAAATTTTACATCGATTTCATATGAAAGAATTACTGAAACAAAAATTAACCTTCCCACATTAGCTTTTTATGAATCGCAGATAATTTTTTTTCCCCTGCCTGGATAATCTTTCGCCTTATAATCGCTTTATTTTTATTCGATGTATAGCGAGAATTACGATGCCAGCGCTATCTATCGTCGTTTACCTTCATCAAATCAGAGAGAAATGAGGATTCCCATCTGTCAGTTGCTTTTTGCGCTTTTTTTCTGAATGGAATTAAATAAGTTCTAATTCGTCCACAATAGTGTCATTTATTTAAAAGGAGATATAACAGTAAGCACAATTTTTTTTCGTGTTTTCTGTTCCTGATTCTACACCTTTTGCCGAAATTGGCTCACTTCAGGGTGACACCGTAGACGAGATCCGAATTATTCTCCTAACCCCTTTCGTTTTTTTGGCATAATCAAAAAATCTGCAGAAATTAACAGTGATCAGTAAAAATTCATACATTTTTGAAAATTGGATTATGTTTGAATATCTTACTCTTATTGGAATTTAATTATCAGTTTAATAATCATTTAATAAATTATCATTTATCAAATACTTGTTCTAAATTATTATTAATTAATTATAGATTAAAATTTCTTTATTTATATTCAATTTTTATTATGTAATACTATAAAATGTATTTATTCGTAACCAAATTCTTGTATGAATTACATTTTTTCTACTTTCTAGGTTAGGAGAATTCTATTATATTTTTTTTCAACTTACCCGGAAATAGCTTGTATAATAATTATTTATTTCCTTAAAACTCCGCATTCGATTACTTGTTAATTTCCTTTTTCGGTCCATACCGTGACCGTACGTAATGCTATGGCCTAGACGCAACATAAAATGATTAAAAAGAAGTATATAATTACCTCACTGTTTATCAATCAGCTGATCGATCGCAACGAAAAACTAATCTCGTATTGAATGAGGAAAATGCATTGATTACTAGTCAAAGATTTACTCATTCAAATCTGTTCAGGAAATTCTAGTTAGCTTGTAACGAGGCACTACCAAGATTCTTTATCCTAGTTTCTCCATATTTCAGCCCTATGAGTTCCTTTTCAGTGTTACGGTAGGTCTAGACCAATTTCTACTAGGGTTAATGCTTCTCCGGCGATCAAAATTTTTTTTCAAAAATACTACTGGAAAATAAATATCATGCAGATACTTTTAAAATCATTTTTTGTATAATAGTAATTTATTGTTCTTGACATATTTGCGGATGATAGTCGTTGTAGATCATCACGTAGCTAGGTGATGCACTGCTTACTGCAGCTGCGCAAAGAATGAGAATCAGATAAAAATAAGGCAGTTTTCAATTGTGCTTTTTTTTAAAAAAAGTGAATACAATTTCCTACAAAATATTGAAATACTTTTTGTAGATAAAATCTGAAAATGCACGTATTTGATAGATAAACCAATTTATGATTGTATACCATGTTACCTAGGAATAAAGGACCCCGCTCCGATTTGGCTGAAACTTTGTAAATATGTAGATTATATGGGCCTAATGAAAGATACTTAAAAAATTCACGAAAAATTGACAGTTTTTGCGCTTTACGGCGTTAAGCGCTGAATTGTGTAAAAACAATGAATTCTTACATATGCTTTAAGGCGAGTGACGACGGCAGAGCGAGGTAGGTACCAAATGCTAGTTTGATAATAATGTACTCGTATGTTCGCGCATCCCCAAATTGCCGAACGCACAGCGCTCGAGAATTGAATTTATTAAAACGTCACCGCTATAACTTTGAAAACGGTGGGCCGGTGAGACCAATATCAAATGAGGTTAATCTTATAATTCTATACATCGCACGCTAGTCTAACCAGTCGAATGCAAAGCGCTCCAGATGTAGTCTAAAATTTAAAAATGCTTCAATGAGTGCAGATAAGGTGCAAACGTCAGGTCGAAAGAAAGCACAGTTATTTTAAAGATATATATCGCGTGTCTTTTAAAACTTCAGAACGCTAAGCGCTCAAAATTTCAATTCAATAAAACGTCACTGCTATAACGTTGCGAACGGTGCTCTAGTGATTTCAATATCAAATGAGGTTATTATTACAGTGATATAAATTGCGCGCTGATCTAACCGAATTAACGCTAAGGGCTCGAAATGTAGTCTAAAATTCAAGACATGCTTTCGTAAACGCAAATAAGGTACCAAAGCTAGTTAAAAACAAAGTGCGGTTATTTTAAAGATATATATCGTGTGCTTCTGAAACCAGCCGAAAGCTAAGCGCTCAAGCTTTTAATTGAGTACATCGTCACTTCTAAAACCTTGAAAAAGGTGCCAAAGTATGATATATATCAAATGAAGTTATCTTGCAATGATATACATCGCACGTTGGTCTAACCGCCCGTACGCTAAAAGCTCGAGATGTAGTCTAAGATTCAAAACATGCTTCCGTGAGCGCAGATAAGGTGACAGCGTCAGCTCAAAACAAAGCGCAGTTATTTTAAAGATATATATCGCGTGCTTTTTAAAACACCCCCGAAGCTAAGTGATCAAGATTTTAATTTAATAAAACTTCACTGCTATAGCGTTGAAAACGGTGCTCCGATGAGATCAATATTAATATTAGAATATTATGTAATATTAGAATGATATACATTGCCCGCTGATGTAACCGATCAAACGCTAAGCGCTCGAGATGTTGTCTAAAATTTAAAACATGCTTTCATTTGCGCAGATAAGGGGCCAACGTCGGGTTGATACGAAGTCGCAAAGCGCTCAAGATTTTAATTTAATAAAACGTCACTCCTATAACGTTGAAAGCTGTGCTAAAGTCAGTTCAATATTAAATAAGGTTATTGTTACAATGATATACATCGCGCGCTGTTATAACAAACCAAACGCTAAGCGCTTGTTTATTCTTAATTCTATTCTTTAAACTGTGGATGTATTATGAGGATCTTGAACGTAATTCAAGCTCACTTGCAAAAAAGAGGAACCTGTTGGTGCAGTTCATTTAAATAACTATGTTTATATATTTTTATAGCTATTATTCTGCCGCAAGTGACTTTGTGTTCTAGTTGTCTTTTATTTTTGACTTTCCGCGACTAGTAAAACATCGCAAGTTCATTTTCAAAAAGAAATTGTTTCAAAAATTAATTTTTTTTGCAAAATATGAAAAAGCACATTATTTTTACCCAAATAGCGTATCTTAAGTATCCAAAATTTTATTCGATATTAAAGTTCTTTGGACAAGAAGTTTTTCTTGATTTTCTCAGTTCGAGTCAGATTGGACTTACGTATCTTTTTAGTTCGTACGGCAGTATTAATGGCTGATTTCAGATAATTTATTCATTCACTCCCACTAAAGTTGTCCAAATGCTTTAAAAGATGACGGTCGTTCATAAAGCAGCATTTCACTTGTTATTTTCATCGATAACTATAGGTTTGTCATTTCCTTTGTGAAAAGTTTTGAAATTGCATTAGGATATTTTTCACAAGCTATTAAATCGAATTTTTAATTGTTCTTTTCTTCATTTATTGTTTAAATTACATTTATTAGTCTATTTTATTGTTCTGAATTCATTCTTCCCTTTGTCAATTTATTTTTTAATATTTTTTCGTTTTGTTTTGCTGTTTCTTTTATTCCATTTTCTTTATTAAAACATTTTTATGGCTTTAAAGATTTCTTACCTCTTGAGAGTTCAAAGCTTTAAAAATGGCTTTCAGAGTTCAAATTGAATGTTATTTGTGCGGAAGAGTCTATCAAACAAGCCAGGTAGTTCGAATCGATGGAAATATTAGTCCAGATAGGGAAAACATTGCATTTTTCAGAGGCTTTCAACTCCTTAGACCACAACTTAAAGTTGCCGGCGATAGTAAGTTATGAATAAATTGCAATCTATTAATTAGAAACGAAATAGAGGGACTTCAACGTGATCCTGGATGCTTAAGACTTAATGTTCTTACTCAAACAGGTAGGAAAAATTTATGTTCTGTAATGCTGATGGTAATGCTAATGTACCTAAGCTTTCAGTGGAGTGTAGAGTCAACATCTATATTGCTATGGACATCTTCATTCAGGCGGAGACTAGAGCCTGCTTAAATCATTTAGATGAAAGTGGATGCATCTAAGCGCCTTTTCATCCTGGATTACAAGCAATTAATAGTTTCGAATTAGCTATAGCCATAGCTATATATACTACACTGCTCTCGCAATATACGTCCCCTTCACGTAAGGCCTTCCAGAAATTTTCGAACCTGCAGAGCAAAAATTCGAAAGAAAAATGGACAGTTTTTCGAGAAACAGTTGTCAAAGTTTCAATTATTATATGTATTTCAATAAAAAAATGGTTATATCAGTGAAATATTGTTTGTCCTCAAAAACTCCCTGATAGATTTGGCTAAAAGTTTCATGTTTTGGGGGCGGGGTCATACCTCAAGCATCGAAGCATAGAAATCTTCATTTTTCAGTAACTGAAAACGCAAGGGATGTACGGATTAAAACATCAGGGCAGGGAATAAGAATAAGAAAAAATATTGGAACAGTTTAGTGCAAAATCGTCTTAAAGATGGTGTTATTATTAATATTAATATTATTACTATACATAGCTCATGTATATATGAGCTATGTACAATAATTATAATAATATTAATAATAACATCTTTAAGACGAGCTTGCACTAAACTGTTCCAATCTGAACAAACCTTCAAGCTCGTTTCCAAGTTATTATTATTATTATTAATAAAATAATCCCGTGTGGAAAAATGAAGGGGGCCTCAGTCAGGGCCCACATGGACTACCCTCATGCCTTGTGGAATCCATGAGGGCAATCCAGGCGTGGTGCCTTATGAAAGCGACATACTAATCCATTGGGGTCCAACAAGGGCTTCCCTCATCGATCCCTCATGGTTGCCACCATGAAAGCCCTCTTGGTTTTGTTGCCAGTGCTGGCACCTGTACTGGCATATTTTTCGGTTGGTAACACTGCTTTATACTGGGCTGTCAGTGTTGGGCCAGCACTGGAGATCGCTACTGGCACAGTGCTATCCAATAGGAAATACACCATGGGAGTGCTAACCACTGCGCTAAACAGACAACTTAAAACTCGGTGAAAAAGTCATCCTCATAAGCTACAGTTCAGAAAAGTTCAAGTACCAAATTTTAAGCGCTCTTGTTTAATTATATATTGTTATACGACATTATGTAAATGTAAAATACAAGAACTTTTAAGAGCAATTTTTATAAAATAATTATTAAATAAATAATTTAAATCAATTACCATTTTTTTTTTCGTAAGATTTCATTTTTTCACGTTGTAGACTACTTTATAACTGTTTACAATGACGGGAAATGCAATTTTTATGAATATTAATATAGTTTCATAAAGATGAAACTTAGAATTAAAAAAAAAGCACGTAAAAATTGTTTGCGGGACAGATTTATTCATAGTTTTTTGAAATTTTAGAACGCATGAACCATCTTTTGAAACGTATTTTTTTATGTTCATTTTTTATGAACCGAGCTGGGCCCCCAGCAGAGGCCTCTACGGAAAATCCATATTGTCAGAGTTCGATATTCAAAAAATTGTTATCGCATTTTTGTAAAAAAATTCGCTGTTTGTAAGTCTGAAATCATATAACCATGAAATTCGCAGCATCAAAAAAATTTTCACCGTTTTAACTTTTAAATTTTTATCGTTGATCCATGAGGGCAACCGAGCTGGATGCCCTGCGGGGGCTTCTATAGAACATCTGTATTGTGAGATTTCGAATTTCAGAAAAGTGTAATTCAATTTTTGACAAAAAATCATTATCTGTAAATCTGAATTCATGAAACCTTAAAATCAGTAGTGTCGAAAAAATATTTACCCTTCCGACTTAAAAAATTTAATCGTTGGTACGCGAGGGCAACCGAGCTGGTTCCACTGCGGGGGCCCCTATGGAACGTCCATATTGTGAGAGTTGGAATTCTAGAAAAAAAGTCATTCAATTTTTGACCGAAATTCATTGTTTGTAGGTCTCAACTCATGAATCCTTAAAATTTGTAATGTCAAGAAAATATATGTCCTTTGGAATTTGAAATTTTAATCGTTAATCCGTGAGGGTAACTGAGCTGAGCCCCTTGCGGGCCCCTATTAAACATCCATATTGTGCGATTTTGAATTTCAGAAAAGTATCATCCAATTTTTGACAGAAATACACGCCGGAGGCCCTCATCCTAAGAGGTCTCAGCGGGGCTTTTTCTACAGGGGATGCTATAATATAAGTAATATGTTATACAATATAATATTTATAATAATATATTCTATATATTAATATATATTATATTATTAGTATCATTTGAAACTTTGTAGACTAAACTTATATTTTCACTTACACTTTCGTCATATTACTTCATTTGCGAATAATAACTTCATGAATATTTCAACTTCCCGTGTGAAAATATTCTTGCAAATAAATGGTATAGGTTGGAGCAAGTTAGTGCATGTTTTTTTACTGCTTGGTGCAAGCTCGTGCATATTTGAGCCATTTATTTGAGAGAAGTTGTGGGCTTTAGACGCTACGATCATGGTTCCTTAAAGCAAACAATCCCGACACAGGGCATTGATACGTTGAGTGGTGGAAAACCAGAAAATCCAATAGACCTTACACTGATAATTCTTTACAACGAAGTCCAGTTCCCCCTGGGCGTATTGCAAGACGGGCCTTAGATCAATACAACAGAAATGCCGAAGATGGTAATATAACACTCACTTTTAGAGCCGCATTGTGTCTCTCAATGTACCCGAAAAGTGCATATTTTAAGCATCCACTGAGAACATGTCCAATTGTTTCTGGTTCTTGCTTGCACGCTCAGCAGTTGGTATCGCCTACAGGTACATTCATTATGCGCTAACAATAAACTAAGGTTTTTATAATTCCGTCTTGACAGGCAAAAAGAAATTCATCCATCTCCAATTTACCATGAAGGGGCTAGTCAGCATGTTCCTTTAGTAGAAGCGAATGTTCTGCTTTCGGTACACGATCTTTAAGCACCAAAGTTTTTAATGATGCTAGGCCCTGTGTAGTTTCGCTGGAATCAAATGGGAGACCAATCTTCTCTGCTGCCCTATCTGCAGCTCGGTCAAGAAACGCCGCAAAGTGCATGACTTCATGTTGGTGTACGAGTCGCATTAAAGAATCTGTGCTTTTAGGAGCAGAGTAAGCTGTAGCTAGAACCCTTCTTCGATTAAGGTATTCTAAGCTTAGCGAATCTCTACCCCCTTTATCTCAAGGGGAGTATATATGAGGTACAGAAGATCTAGGATGATGACTTCGATGGATAATCAACATCCTGCGTGTGATTCGGTCAAGTTGCTTCAAATCATCGACGTTCTATTTTACTTCACCAAACTTGTAAAGCATCATCAGCCTGGATCTTATTCCTCTCAGATAATTCGGAAGCCCAAACTTTTCTGAGAATTTTACGAAGATTTTAAATAGTATTTTCACCTATGAGTTGAAGATCCTGATCATCACTCGTTGATGCATTTTTTAGTCTTCCTTAGTGTAGATGAGCGCAGGCACACTTGTCCAGTACAAAGCTTATGCCAATGGCTTTAGAGCACTTAATTACAGCCGCCACAAGGATTACAAGAATCATTTATTATGATAGATAAACGTTTATTTTTCAGCCTACTGTCCTTAAAAAATTGACTTGCTTACACTGCTATTTTTTGCATAATTTTTTTACAACTACCTCTTAAGAATTAGTATCCATCCACGCGTTTATCTAATCCGCTCGCTTTTATAACCTAGCCTTCCTCGCTTCGCCTCGCCTCGCCTCGCATCGCACGCATGTTGCTATTTTCTCGCTAGGCCTCGCATTGCCAACCGCTGCCTCCGCGCCTAACACCTTACACTTGCCTACCATTCACAATACTTATAGTTTTTTTACACCTACTTCCTTTCCTATTTACAATCTTTCCTTCTCCATTCTTCTTTCTCCTTCCTTCTCTTTTTCTCCATCTTACCCAACACCAACTTAACCCATGCTACTGCCCTTTTGTTCCCCCTTTCAAGCACAATACCATCATGCTTATCCCACTCCTTTCCACCTCTTTACACTCTTCCAACCAGTGTTCAACTGTTGTGTCTCCTTTCCCGCACAATTCACACATTCTCTTCTTTCTAGAAAGCCAGAACCTATTCAAATTCTCCATGCAACCGCATCGCATTCTCGCTATAAGTTCCTGACTTTCTTTCCCTCCTCTCTAACACAAATATTGCGCTCTCTCCTTTGGTGTAATCCACACATAGTTCCTGTTGAACCTTGACTCTCTTATTCTCTCCTCCCCTTCTGCCTTCTATTTCTCCATGCCATTCTTTAGAACCAACTCACATACCTTCCTTTCTTCCTTATGCATCCTTCTAACTTCATCCATCTGCAATCCATTCGTTCTGAAATACCTTTCCTTATCCACCTCTATCTTGGGACCTCTACGTCTGTTATCCTTTCCCCATCAACGCTCCTCAACCAGCTAACTTCCCCTCTGTTCAAAAAATTTCCCCTAATATTTACACGGTCGACTCCCGGTTATAATCCCTAAACTCGTTCTTCCTGTCTCCCTTCTGACAAGATATTTAGGCGTATTCCTTGCCAACCCCATTGCCCATTTTACAAGTTTACATACCTCTCCTGTATTCTATTTACTTCCTCACTTACTTTCTACTCCCACACCTCCACTCTGTAGAAAAATACTCTCATTACTAACAAATCAAAAAATTTCATTCTCCTTACAAAATCGTCTGCAAACAACCTCTTCCCCAGCGCCCACACATGCCTCATCACCACATTTGCTCTTCTCACCCTCTATTTTGCATGACCCCACCCCGTTCCTTTGAAACAGGTTGCCCAGATACAGAAACTCTTTCAGCTCCAGTACCGCTTTTCCCTTCCACTTTCACTCCCCTCCTTTATCTCTCCCACCTCCTTTCCTGAAAACCATAAGCGTTGACTTGTCCGCAATTAACTCTAACCTATTTTTGTCTAAGTAACTTTTTAAGCTATTTATCGTCTTCTTTGAAGCCTCTTCGCTTTTTTTTAGTAGCACTATGTCATCTGCCTACGCGAGTGACCATATCCTGACTCCTCCTACCCTAACTTCTTCTACCACTCAGGCCGCTAGGTTACTTTCCATATCCGCGAATAAAATGGCAAAAAGCGTTGCGCTAAGCGGGCACCCTTACGTCAACCCCTTATCTATCCAGAACCCCTTAGAGATTCCCTCCCCTCCTCTTATTCTATCTTTCGTTACCTCATACACCTCTCTTGCCTTCTCGATCAGACCTGTCTCCACTCTCCTCTTAGACCGTGGGCTCACAACGTAAATGGGAGCCTGATACAGATAAGGCCAATTTTCATATGAGATGTTCGTCTGATGATGAGGAACGTAAAAATGGGTGCCTAGCAGGTGTGAGTGGATGCGTTCACCTGTGGCGACCTGTCAAAAAATTATATACCAATGAAAATATGCATCTCTGGAAGTGGACCAACTTTTCTTTCAAACCTTTTCCTGTAAAATCAATTTCAAGAAATTTCACCTGAATATCCGGCGACTTTGAAGCCGCCTGGCAACACTTTTTCATCCAGGTAAGTGTCTGGCAATGCGCAGGAGCTATTTCTAATGTCAGCCCCTACATGTACACCAATTTTCAACCTTATCCGAGTCACGTAAGTTAACTGCCAACAATGTGCACCTTCGACGGGTTGCCACAGGTGAACGCATCCACTCACACCTGCCAGGTACCCATTTTTACGTTTCTCATCATCAGACGAGCAGCTCATGTGAAAATTGGCGTTAACCGTATCACGCTCCTATTTATGTTGTGAGCCCACGGTAAATCTCTTCCCCTGACTCCCACAACCTCCCCCTATCCACCAAAGGGAACGCGCCTTCTTTATCTACAAAAAACGCGTACACTTTGGCACCCTTTTTGGTTATTTCTCTATCCGCCACGTGCTGACAGACGTAAATATTGTCAATAGTACTCGTTCCCACCCTAAAGCCCGCCGGCGTCTTCGGCAATATTCCTTTCTCCTCAACATTCTTCCGCAGCCTATCTGCCAACTAGAACGTGTACGTCATCTACTTCTGCTCTTTATATCCTAAAAGGTAAGCAAGAACGGGAAATTTACGCAAGATAATTCCTAAAGCACTGTTTCTTAGAGTGCGGTCTCTAGCCACGGATGATCTTACGCCGCAGACGCCATAGTTGGAGGTGAAGGTTTCACCTCTGGATGCTTTTTTAGAGTTACCAACAACTACCGATAGGCATTCCATAACACGAACCATAAGCTACTTATTAAGCTCCTTTAGTACTTGGAGGTACATTCAAAAATGGTGAGATGTATGAAAGAGTTTATGCTCTTGTGGCGGACAAGATTTTTCATAACATCCGACAAAAGACAAGTAACTACAAGTTATGTCACATATAAGAGGGGGATTTTCCAAGGAGACTCTTCGAGTCCGATACTTTTCTGCATCTCCCTCTTGCCTTATCTATTGTGCTCCGTGGCAAAAGCTCTCGATACCTATGTGGCCTGCCGAATAGACGAGAATTTAAGGTCAACCATCTTTTATACATGGATGACCTTAAACTCTTTTCTTCTTTAAAAGAGAACCTTTAATGCTTGTGGTGGCAGTGAATAGGTACTCTAAAGCCAATGGCATGATCTGTGGATTGGATAAGTGTGCCTGCGTCCATCTACACAGAGGAACACTAGAAAACACATCAACGCGTGACGATGAGGATCTTTAACGCATAGGTGAAAATACCATTCAACATCTTGGTGATAAAGAGACATATGCATATCTTGGAATACCACAAGCGGAAACCCAAGATGTGTGTGTATCGCAAAATTCTCAGAAAAATTTGCGCTTCCGAATTATGTGGGAAGAATAAGATCCAGGCGACCAATATTGTGGCCTTTTCTATACTGCTTTGTACATTTAGTGCAATAGAGTTGAATGTCGATGAGTTGAAGCAATTCGACTGAGGCACACGCAAGATTATGATAATCCATCTAAGTCATCATCCTAGATCTTTTGTACCTCGCATATACCTCCATCGAGATGAAGGCGGTATATCATATTTGTAT
>NC_046661.1:44380505-44382099 GCF_010883055.1 Belonocnema kinseyi | reverse complement strand
TTATATATGCATATAAAAAAATATATTTTTTTTATACTTGTGGATTTTATTAATAATAATAAGAACTTTGAAAAAAGTTTGCAGGTTTTTTTCAGATTGGAACAGTTTGATGCAAGCTCGACTTACCCACCCTGATATTTGAATCAGTACATCCCTTGAGTTTTTGTTCATTAAAGATGCCATTTCTTTAGTTCCAATCTTTAAGAGATGTTAAAAAATCCCTTACAATAAATTCAAAGACATATTCTGGCTCTGCACGCTTCCTAAGCTTATTTGAAAGTGATTTGAAAACGCGACAGTTGGACCAAAAATCTCTACTGATTTTAGTTACTAAAAAATTATGATTTCTATACTTGGATGCCTAAGGTATAAGAACAAACCCAAAATAAGCTGTGTACACAGAAAAGCATTAAAATACTAAAATAACACTTTCAACACTTTACAATGCTTTATAAAATACCGAAAATGTTTTTTAAATAACAAATAATCATAATTGATTGCATTTCATTGCTCTTTATTTGATTTCTATAAAAAATGACATTTTCTGCTTTACGGTTTAGAAAGAGAAAATCTTGATCTCTATTTTGAGACCAAAAAGAATTTCCTGAAATTAAAAAAAATTTTGATTTTGAAAAAAACGGGATTATATTTTCAATTTTTGAAAAAATGGTTATAACCAATCAATTTATCAGGAAAAAGAACTATCAAAAACATTAAGGACAATATTTTGTTTAAAGTAGGACTACACTTTGCCTAAGTTTGAGTTTGATCAGAGAAAGTAATCTATCAGGGTGGGTACACTTGAGAAATAATGCCCCTAATTATAATTTAAAAAAAGGGTTAACAACTACTGCAGGGTCCCACTGGACACCCTCGTGTGTCTGGAGGAGTCCAAACGACACAAGGATGCCATTTTTCTGCGTCCATCTCGCAATTGCACGCGGGTATGGATTTAACACTCTTCCTCAGGCTTGATTTTGAGTCCATATACACTAGCCGTCCAATAAGACAACGAACGCGGGACTTTCACCGTCCGGCAAGACGACAGCATGACGGGTCCCCACTATTCTGCGCTGAGAACGTGTGCGGTGTAGAGCGAACTTATGTGTTAAGTGAAACATTTGGTCGTATGCATTGCAGGGAAGGAAGTGGAGGGGATAGAGGTATGGCCTCCGCCGTCGTTTCATTGAGCGTTCGCCCGTCGTTATGTTGAGCGGCTCTTCTTTCCGGAGGTCGTCTTATTGGACGACTAGTGTATTACAAATGACCACTTATCTCATATAACTATGAATTTTTTATGTAATATTTTAAGCACATTATCTAAATGGGTACATACAAATTCTCAAAGAGGGTTTTTTCGAAAAATGTTCTGGCTGTTGTTTTTTTTAAACAATTAAAAATATGATGCATTTTATGCACCTGGGAAGGAGGAGACCGCGACTTAACTGAACCTTCCATTGTCAGAGAATTAGGGTCGTATGAGAGAAGTTAAAAGTTATTATTATTACACCATTAAGCCATTTCCCTTTCGGGGTAGGCGTGACTCACTCGGCAGGGGAAAGGAGTAGTGTGTGGATGGGATAGAGATTTTTCA
>NC_046661.1:44366121-44380405 GCF_010883055.1 Belonocnema kinseyi | reverse complement strand
CTAATCGTTTAAGTATCCTGTTTTCGCGTCTATAATCATTTCTACGTCTACTTATTTCCTCATTGCTAAGACCTGCGATGTTCAAAGTTCTCTTGTACGCTTAACAGTTAATAAAATATTAAGGGATTTAAGTTTAATATACTGATCCATTCAATTTTTGTTAAGAGTTTTCGTAAGTTTTCCTCTCTTCTCAGATTCTACGACAAAATAATGCTGAAAAAATGCTCCGTCAAGAAAATAGGGAAATTGTTGAATCGGAAAAGTGTGGAATTGCAAGTTATTTCATTTTCCAGATTACTCTTGAAGGATATGCAATTCAGAGCCTTTTCTTCAGCAATTTCTTTTCCAATATTTTCAACCTAAAACTCTGCAATCATGTACGTTCATAATTTTTCTCACTTTTTTCTTGAATCTTTGTTTTAAATACAACTGCTTGCTTCACAATCAATGCGCTGCTCAGGGTTGATGCACTATTTTATTTCAAACATGATTAGTTACATTTTTAATCAAAGAAAAAAATTATCAGCGAACCTGATGAAGCTCAAAAAATGAATTTTCAACAAAGCAGTCCCATATTGAACCAAAAAAAAAATGATATGCTTACCAAGAAGATTAATTTATTATGAAAAAATTTCAAATAAGTAGTTTAAATTTCTATCCTGAAAAAAAAAGAAAATTTTTCGATTAAAAACGAAATAAGTAAATGGTTTTTTAAAGAAGATTAATTTTAATCTGAAAAGACGAATTATCTTCAAACTGGTTGAATTATTAACATAAAATTATGATATTTTAACAAAGAAATTAATGTTCTACCAAGTAGTTAAATTTTCAAATGAATAGTTTAACTACAAAGTAGTTAAATTATCAGTCACAAGTATAAAGTTTCAATAAAAAAGTTTATTTGCTACCAAATATTTTTATTTTCTACCAATTTGATGCATTTTCGAGCCGAAAACACGAGTTCTAAGCAAAACGTGGGATAGTTGGTATTTCCAGAAAAAAAATTTTATTTAAAAAACATAAGCCAGTTAAATTCATAAAAAAAGATGAATCTTCACAAAACATAATTTATTTTAACAAGAGTTCAACATTCAACGAAATAGTTAAATTTTTAAACAAAAAGATGTATATTTTTAACCAAAAAGATGTATATGTTTAACAAAGCAAACGCAAATTTAACTAAAATGATGATTTTTCGACCAAACAATGAATTTTAAACCAAAGAGTTGAAATTTGGCCCAAAAGATAGATTAATTATCAAAAAGATTAATTTTAAACAAAATACATAAATATTAAATTAGAAAAGGTAAAGTGTCAATCAAAAGGTATAATGAATCATTTTTCAGTTAGAAAAAAAAGTTGTCAACCAAATAGAAGGATTTTCAACACAAAAATGACCAATATTAATGGAAGTGAATCGAATTTATCGAGAAAATTTCTTTTCTTAAATATTTTAATCTTTTTCGTTAAAAATTCATCTGTTTGTCTGAAAATTGGAGTATTTCTTTGTCAATTGATTTTGTATGTGTGTTGAAAATAATTTTTTAAAATAAAAATTTAACTATTCTATTTTTAATTAAAATTTTTATCTGTTGCAGTTGAAAATTAAGTATTTTGTTGAGAATAAATTTTTTTGGCAATTAATTTATCTTTCAGGTTGAAAATTCAACAATTTAGTTTCAAATTCAACTATCTAGTTTCCAATTCATTCCTTAGTAAAAAAATCATCACTTTAGTTAAATTTTCATTTCTCGCGTTGAATATTTTTATTTTATTGAAAAATAGTTCCGCTTTCGGTTGAAAATTAATTTTTTTAGCTCAGATTTTAGTTGAAAATTTATCTTTCTCAGTTGAAAATACAACTATATCGTTGAAAATGCATGTGATTTGTTGAAAATTCGTATTTTTTTGGTAGTAAATTGATCTTTTTGGTAAACAAATTCCTTTTGCAATTCCTTTTGCAAATAAACTTTTTTGTTGAAAATCCATACTGTTGGTTGATAATTCAACTACTTTAACTATTTTAACTATTTAGTTAAAGTTCAACTATTCATTTTAAAAATTAGCTGTAGAGAAACTCTTCTATAGCGGCGATTTTGGGGTTGACAGTGGGTGGGAAGTAACTCATTGTAGCCCGCTCCGCGTTTGTTTGTTGACGCCTGAGTGCTCGCCTGAGTGACAACTGCAGACCACGCACACCGAGCAACTCCTCTTACACCTACCTGCCGGGCGGCGTCAACTCTCGGAAGAGCTAGAGAAGGGAGGGCTATTAAAGGGTTTCACTGTACTTGGTAGAAAATTAACTTTTTCGTTAAAATATTATAATTTCAGGTGGAAAATTCAACCGGTTTGATGATAAATCGCCTTTTTGGTTTAAAATTTAACCCGTTTTGTTGAAAAAGTATATATTTTGCTGCACGCTCATTTACAAAAAATCATAAAAAAAGATTATGAAAATCTGTTAATGTCATCAATAATGAAGATAATTATCTTCATTATTGATTATTATTATTTTTTAACACACTCTAAGATTATAATCTTAAAGTGTGTTAAAAAATTACAAAAACTCTTAACAGAAATTGAATCAAGTAATACATTACGCCTTTATCAGCAAGGGTACACACACGGTTGCGGTTTGCTCCTTCCCAGGCGCATACAAATTATCACATTTTCAATTTAATAACAAAAAACTTTTTTCGAAAACCCCTTCTGTGAGGGACTGTCTTTAGCGCTATAGATTATGTCGTTAAAATATGACCATAAACAATTCATAATTGTAGGAGAAAAATTGTCATTTGTAATACACGGACTAAAAATTAAGCCTGAGGATTTTTCGAACAATGGTCTGCTTCTTGTTTTATAGCAATTATTTGAAAATTTGATGCATTATATGCGCCTGGGAAGTAGCAAACGGCTACCATAAGTGTATCCACGCTGAAACAAATTTGAGCGCTCGTTTCCGAATGAAACTAGAGTGTTATTTTGGCGAAGATACTTTAAACATCGTAAAAGCGCAGGATCGAGTTTTCGTAACTTATCCTCCCTTCTCAGATTCTACGTATTTTCGTTGTCTTGTTTGTATAATTTGAAAAAGGCGTCCTTCATTTGAAGAACAATTTTCTTGTTAAAAATTTTGTTCCAACTTTTGCCATGTTTTAATACATGTAATATGTTTGTTCATAATTGTTTGTTTGTCAAGTTAAATAAGTATGAGAATGTTTCAGCGATAATAATTAATAATTTTGGTTAAGTGAATACATAAGTCAAGTGGGTTTAATAAGATTGTGGTAATCGAAGAAGTTCTTTATGAAGGTGGTAGGTATAGAATTTCATTAAATTCTATACTTAACACTTTCATAAATGGACTTCTTTCCTAATCGCAATCTTATGTTATTCACTGAACTAAAAGTATGAATTACATTGGACTTCTTTTACTCACTCCTTTGATTTGACAGCTCGAAAAAGTTTTGCCGTTACCAAAAAAAAAAGAAACTCGCATAAGGGGATGAAGATAATTTATTTTTAAAATCTGTCGCTGTTCCACTTTTGTACCTCTTTGGCAGAAAAGACTAACAAGTGTCACTGTTGTCTGTAACAGTATACAAATAGGCCGTAATAAATCTTTTCGAATTACTGGTTCCTTTATGCCTCCCGCCAGGCTTAGAAGAAAGTATCCTTCCAAAAAACAAAATATAATATGAAAATAAATATAACAGTTTTGCTTCTTCATGTTCATATCGCTGATACAACTGAAACAATACATAATATTCAAATCTTTCTGTGATATTTTTTTAAATTTCTGTAATTTATATGTATTAAAAGAACTTGTACGGTGGCTGTGTTGTCTAATATTACTTCGTGAGCAATGAGCGCGGTAAGAGTTTTGAAAAATAGATAATTTAAAATTTGAAGGGCTGAAAATTGTTTAATTTTTAAAACAAAAATAAAATTATTGAAAAGTGAAATTACAAAAAAAAATGAATTTAAATGCAAAAGGGTTCAAATTTAACCATTTGACATTAAAAATCAAATTTAATATTTCAAAGTAAAAGCATCTGAAATTTTAGTAGGGTAATTTTATATTCAATTAAAAAAATTTCGATGTAACGTAAACATTTATTTAAAAAATTGTTGGAAAATTATTTTGAAAAAACGTTCGAAATAAAAAGTTCGATTAAATAGAAAATATTTTAAAATTTAGAAATGAACAATGTTTAAAATGTCAATTGGACTGTTAGAAATTCAAAAATTTCAATGTTAATTGAAAAGTTCAAATTTATAAGTAGGTTAACTTTTTTAATTTAATGCTTACCGTAATACTTTAGGATTCTAAAACCGAAACCACCTAAAAATGAAGAAATTATTCCATTTTTAAACAGAATTTTTTTAAATTGAGCTTTCAAGATCAAACTTGTCGAAAAATCTTTCAAATACAAAATTTTCCATTTAAAAGTACAAACTTTTAATTTTGACCGTTTCTGTAAAATAATTTGATTTTGAAGGTCTACAATATCTACATTGTGTACATTTTGAAAGCTTGTATTAAACAATTGCGCTAACGGCACAGTAGCTTAAATCCGCTCTTTATTTACACATATTTAAATTTCATTTGTACACGTATTGAATGTGACTTTACATGAAAATTTGTCATTTTTGTGTTGAAAATTCAACTATTTGGTAAAAAATTAATTTCTTTGGTGAAAACTAAACTCGTTTCTTGAAAATTTGTTTCTGTTCTTCTTAAAAATTTACTTATTTAACATAACACATAACTGTTATACTTTTGTTTACAAATTGCTCGTTTACTCTAAAAAATGCATATATTTTCATAAATAAGTTTATAAATGCATTCACGGTTATCACTTGATTTAAAAATTCACATATTTAACTGAAATTGCAATAATTCCACATTTTGTGGAAACTGGATATTTTTTTAGAGAAATTGATTCTTCGTTGTTGAAAATTCCTCTGTTTAGTAAAAAACATATATTTTTAACGGAAAACTGAATTATTATACCTATTGATTGACGATTTATCTTTTTCATTGAAAATTGATGTTCTTAGTTGTAAATATGGTTCTTTTTGGTAATTTAATTTATCTTTTGAGTTGAAAATTAAACTATTTGGGTTAATGAATAATGTAATTACTTTTTAATTAATAAATGGATCTTCTTGGTTACGAAATTCTTTTGCGTGGTATATATTCATCTTTTTATTTAAAAATTCAACTATTTGGTTGAATGTTGAACTCTTGTTAAAATAAATTCGGCTTTGTGAAGATTCGTCTTTTTGGCTTAAAAATAAATAAAATTTGTAGGAAATAAAAATGTTTGGAAGAAAGTAATCTTTATTGTTGAAAATTCACACGTTTGGTTGATAATTGTACTATTTTGGTAGAAAATTCAACGATTTAGTTAGAAATAAAACTATTTATGGAAAAATTTAACTACTTGGTTGAAAAAGTATATATTTTGGTGCACATTCGTATTTTTTAAAATGAAATTAATCTTCTTTACCAAAAATTTTACTATTCCATTATCAATTGAAAATTTATCTTTTTTTAGTATAGAAACTTGCACTAATTGTTTGAAAATTTGTCTTTTTGGTCATGAACCAACCGTCTTGGTTAACATAGCATCTTTTAGGTTAAATATTCAACTATTTAGTTGAATGTGGGACTGTTTTGTTGAAAATTCATGTTTTGAGCTTCATCCCTTCAGTTTATATTACTTAATCTCTTTGGTTAAAAATGTAACTATCTTGTTTGACTCATAATAGTACATCAATCCTTAGCAACAGCACATTCATTATTGAGGAAACAGCTGTATTTGAAACAAAGATTCAAGAACAAAAGAGAGAAAAATTCTAAATTTAAAGTTTTCGGTTGATAATTATGGCAAAGGAATCGCTGAAAAGTGTAATCTTGAAAATGAAATAACTTGCAATTCCAGATTTTTTCGATTCAAGAATACGCAGCATATTTTTTATATTTTTTGTCGTAGAATCTGAGAAGAGAGGATAAGTTACGAAAACTCACAACAGAAATTAAAACGGATTAACCGATTTTATTATTTTAACGTCTCCTCGTTAACTAATACGTCTAATGCAGACTATTGAAATTAAACTCCTTAATATTTTAATCATTTTTAATTTCTCTCAACCGGCTCTTATTTCTATCAATAGGAAGGTGGAGTGAGGCATGACAGGCACTCAATTAAATCCTGTGCTCGATCCTGGGTTTTTACAATGTTTAAAGTATTGTCGAAAAAATAACACTCTAGTTTCATTCGGAAATGAGCGCCCAGAATTTCTTTCATCATGGGCACACTCATGTTGCCGGTTGCTACTTTCCAGGCGCATAAAATGCATTAAATATTCAATTAATTGCAATAAAACAAGAAACAGAGCCTTTTTCGAAAAATCCCTCTTTGAGGGATTGTATTTACCCACTAAGATTATGTGTTTAAAATATGAGATCAAAAAATTTATAATTCTGGAAAAAGTCCTGTCATTTGTATATGCAGAGGCTAATTTTCAAGCATGAAGAAGCACCTTAAATTCACGAATCAGTGATAGTTTCGCACCTCCAAGAGCAACCGACCAGAAGCACAATTACTTCAACCGAATATTTTGGGTATAATCGTTGCAGCTTCCTTTCAATGTCGTGATAACTTTACTCCTGGTGGCGAAACCCGCGGGGTTTCACCAGGAGCGGGTTCCATTCTACAAAATTGCACCCGCTACCGCCAAACTCGTGGAAATCAGCTGTAACCACGTCTCACGATGGTAACGTAGATTGGTGAGGTCTGCGATGAACTCAATACGCCGAACAGGCAAAAGTCTCGTGACCAATGAGGACACGGAGCGACCTAAGGACAACCGCCTGACCACCGGTGCTTTTTCTAGTGCCAAGGTTTCACAGGTTAATAGTAGCCACAAAAGGATCTCTTGCGCCAACAAAATAATATGATACTTATAAAGAAAATGCACAAAGCGGTCATCCTCGGGTCGCTCCTTGTCTAGAGCGTGCACGAAATGTTACCGCGATTGCACCGGGAACGGGTGCAGTTTTCTAAAATGGCACCCGCTTCAGGTAAAATCCCGTGGCTGTCCATGTAAACATTTTATATAACTAATTTCACGGCCATGAGACGTGGCCATAAGTGACATTTACAGCAGCTCTATTGGGGTTGGTGTCGTTTTTAGATGGTAGCTGTTCCTAGCTTGACCCTGCGGAAGTTTTCGGCGACGTTAATTCTTTTGCCGACAGTGATCTTGTTTAATCTGTTTATCCGATATTTTCTGTCCCCGGTAAGAAGAGAAGAATTCCGAAAAATTCATAATATGAATTCCCAATAATGCGCGAATTTTCTTCCATCAAAAGTTCCATCAAAGAGTAGAAAAAAGCAGAATGTATTCTTCTTAATCGACTTAGAAAAATTTAACGAAGACGTAGTGAGAGGAATTAAAAAATGAAGAAATTCAAAAGAAAGAACAGATAGAAAGAGAATGATGTAACTTTAAAGACGCAAAACCAAGTCCTTTTGATCGATTAAGAAAAATTCAGTTGTAAATATAAAATAATTATGGCAATAGAAATAATTCGCAGTATTGTAAAAAGAATACTTTTATAATTCTGTTTAAAGGTAAATACATTTTTTTACCTTGCGCAACATTATGAAATGCATTTTTTATTATTCATTATATTATTGAATCTATAATTTTTTAAATAATATGAAATATTATAATTAAAATTAGTCTACCGTTATGGTAGACAAAAATTAAAATTTTCAAAATTATATTACACAAAAACGAATAGAAACTATAAATGTGCACATATTTTGTGGGCAGATTAGAAGGAATTGAAATAATAGAAAATAAAGCATGCAAGTATGTAATTAAAAATAACCGTGAGAGATGTGTCTATTGATCGGATTAAGCGGAATTAAAAGAATGGAAAATATGTTCGCCTGCATGGAATACAACACAAGTGTCAATAGTTAAGGAAATAGAAAATAACTGATTCTGGAGATGAACCTATTCTTTCGTTGGGCACATCTCCCGATTGAAAATTAGCAAATTCAAAAAAATTAAACAATGCTCACTCTTTCGTTTAAATCGGAAAATGTTAATTTTCCTCTATTCTTCTCTTTTTACTGGGTCATTTAATAAACATTCCGAAGTTTTTTTCCGAATTCCGTCACTATTTAACTAGCGCGTTTAATAATGATTTCGGATACATTTTTAGTTTCGTTTGGAAGATATACAACAGCAAAACAGGAATATTATAGGATTTTGGCAATTAACGAAGGAGATGCTCTCGAAATATCTTGCATCATTAAAGATCCGATCAAATTTTTATATCCAAGTAGCTCAGACCTAGGTCACCCACAGGTACTATAATATATATAGCTTGTGTGTGTTTGTGTGCGAGTGTTTATAACATGAAAAAGCCTTTCGTTTATTTTATTTTAGTATAATTTTTGCAGCTAATCACGTCAAACTTTACAATTTCACGAGAGGAATATGATTCCGGTGATATAAAACATGTTTTTCGACGTTCAAAAGCAATTCATGGTGATACTGGTTTTTACGGATGTTTAAATATTAAAGACGTGAGGAATCAGAAGTTTGTGAAACGCAGACCGTTCAACTTGACCTATGTTTATGTGCAGTGTAAGTATCATTATTAAAATTAGTCTTTAAATTGCCGTCACAGAGCAGAAAGTAACATTTTCTATAAGAGGCTAATACCAGGTTACATTTCAGTCAACTAAATTATTATCGAAAATAACTGTAGCAATCCTGTCAAAGGCGTGGAGCAATGCTACGCGTCATATATAACAAATTCAGAATACGAGCTCTATAATAATTCATTAATGGTTTTATAAGGTGGTTATGGTTTCAAATAAAAATGTTCTTATTGCTATTTAACAGATATACGTAAAATATAGTTCATGCAAATGCCAAATGACAACAAGGGTTCAGATTGCTATTTGTAATCTTGTAATGTTTTTAGTAGTCGTAGTGAATTTACTGAGTGCAACAAATGTTTTCAGAACACAGTTATTAAAATATTACAGAAATAAATTGTGACAGCGTTCCATAACATGAGCGTTACATGGCTATGGCACAGTTGCAAAACGCATGTGGAACAAGTGTTATAGAAATTCTGTGGCACTTTGGTTTCATGACATTTACATAGAATAACACAATTTCATCACTGTTACAGCAACTCTAGTTAGTAGCGTTAGCGGAAAATATAAGAAATTATGACAAAACTTGCAGCTTTTAGTCCCGGCGCATGCAATTTCCAGATAATTACAAATTCCAGCTAATATATACAGTTAATTGCAATTAAATTTGCTATCGGTGGGGTGATGGAAATAGAGGAAAAAATAGTATAGTTTATAAATGTAGTGCAACATTTTCTTCCAATAGCTACTATTACATAACAGTGTTATCTCAATATTTCATAATGTAGTGAAGCTCTTCTATAGCGCCGATTTTGGGGCTGACGGTAGGTGGGATCTAACTCATTATAGCCCGCTCTGCTTTTGTTTTTTCACGCCTGAATGCTCGTCAGAGTGACAACCGCAGACCCCGTGCACCCCCCGTAGCTCCTGATTCACCCACCTGCGGTGCTGCACCAATTCTCGAAAGGGCTATAGAGGGGAGGACTATTAAAGAGTTCCACTGTAGTTACAAAATTCACATTAAAGTAATAGCCCTCTAAGAGATCTGTTACACATCGTTTTTAACCCGGATACTTCAAGCGGTTGGTCCCTGTGGGCATCTGAACCACTGTCCTATCGATAATCCCAGGGTTTCCCTGGCTCTGTCCATCCTGTACGCGTATTTCAGAATAAAATTCCCTACTCGGCAAAGCACATAGTGCTAGCAAAGCACTCAGTGATCCCGGTGCATCGTCCAGGTCCCGTTTTTTACGACCATCTCTATGCCCCAAGAAGTTTGTTCCAGTACCGGTTTTGGCCCTATGTGTTCACTTGCTACGCTGCTTTCCGCCAGCCGGTCCACTTTTTCGTTTCCTTTAGTCCTTGTATAACCGGAAACCCATATGAGAGCCGCGTTCTTCTTTCCTGCAAGTTGGTATAATGTCCTTTTGCATTGCCAAAACAGCTCTAATGTTATGTCTGGTTTTTCACCTATAGTTGAAGTCGCTTAGCTGTTCGAGCACATTGTGATGTGCCTACTAGCAGCGTTTTCTTCTAATTCTGTCTTATCGCAGCGAAACAAGGTCAGGACATCTGCCTGAAAGACAATATTTTGTTTTTCCGTTTTTTCTTATTTCTAGAATTAGTGATGTGCCACCAAATCACGACCATACATTCGTGTTTGATCCTTAACCCAACTTCAAAAGCAAAGGCTCTTTTGCACATCCAAAATTTCATGAAAAACTTCCTAGATTAGGTCTCAAGACACTTTGTCCAGTCTAATTCGCTATCTATAGTTACTCCTGAGTATTTAATTTAATGAGAGATTATCAGCCTTTCGCCACGTAATGCAAGCGTGTAAACTTTCAACACTTTGTACTTTTTCGTAAAAAAGACAAGGCTGATCTTTCCCGGTTTGACTTAGAGCCCAAGCTGTCACGCTAGAGCTCTAAAATTCGCAGCATAGATCAATTCAGGCCCATCAACGTATCCCTGCGTACATATAATACCCTTTCTTATTTAGTTTACGATCAAGGACGTCCACTAAAATGCGCTGCAGGAGGGTTAGGAGGGCATTTTAATGCCACACTTTAAAGTTCTAGATAGATGACTTCTGAAAGGGTGTTGCTAAAGGCACTCTCTAGCATATAGTCAAATCAAGCGTCACAGGACAACGTTAGAAGAATGCTTTTCTCCTGGCAGTGCTAAATGACAGCTTTGATTTATCTAGGAGGTGAAGGCACCTCAGCATCTCCTGGAAAATAAGCCTAGGCGATGTACACCTTTGGTCTTTCTCTTCTTCTGCATCTGAGTTTCACCTTAAAAACGGTGAGGTACCTTCTAAATTCTTTTTGGACAAAAACAAATGCCTCTTTGCAACTCTGTCATACGTCTGATTAGAATCGCCTATGTGCATTTTCTGGTGTGCAAAATCTGCATCATGAAAAATCCCATCCCTGCCATTAATAGGCTAATTCGAGGCGTCTCCGGACTTTTTAATCCCCTCACAGAGCCCTGCTGGGTCACCTGGAAGGTCAACTTTCGCGTCTTTATATAGCGTCAGGAATACAGAGCCACGAGGTTCCTTATTAAACTTTCAGGGTGAATTAAAGTTGGTCCATTTCCAAAATTGGTCTCTCCTTGAGCCGTAACTCTGGTGTTCTCTCCACTAACCAGTCTAGTGATCATATGTTTGCAGCCTGCACTACGGTGGCCTCCAACCCATTCTGGATTTTCTGGAATGTGGTGGCGCACCCTCCCAAGGGGCGTGTCAATATCTTTAGCGATTGTCACTCTCAGCTAGTCCAGCTTCTTTGGAGTTAAGACTGGCTGTAGGATAACTTGACCCAACGACAACTTTCACCAGGTCCTTGTTAGCTATCTGCGCGAAGATAAGGCTATGCGTTTTGCAGAGCCCTCTATCGTTTTGTTCCCTATTCGAGGGAGATTCTTTGGAGTCCCTTCTCCTCTTCCCAGTAAGAATAGCATTTAGCTTATTTAATAACATTTGCTTCAGATAACGTTACCGCACTTAATATCCCTTGTGAGAATAGCCGTAGCTTCTGTTTGAAAGCCGTGCTGCACGGACTTACAATTTCTGAGTAACGTAGACGGCTTCTTCTCTACAGAGAGCCCAATCAATTGTTTTTTCACCGTGGAAACTCCCAGGACTACTTATGGAAATGAATAACTGCTACAAGTTCACGTGCTCCTTAGGAAGAGAACGTATATAATAGCGTTCTAGATTATTATAGAATAGTTACAGTTTCTTGTGATCACATATTGAGATGATAAATACTTGTACTAACCTGTTCTAGTAAATGTTAGTTTCTGTTCTATAACAGTTACAGAACTGCTCTTTACCCATGTATATTCCTTTATTTTGCATCATAAATTAATTTCAGTAAAAATTATGCTTTAGAACAAACAATTCAAAGAATAAAGTCTATTGTTTAAATGAGTTGATTAATTGCAGCCAAAAAACATGCATTTGTTGAAGAACTAGCTCTCAGCATTCATTACGGTGCCGAGGGATCAGATCTACATATAAATTGCAGACCAACTTCACCAGATTTGCATGTTGAACTTGATCATTATTATCGCGGCAATCGTACAGTAAGTCCTATCTAAATAACGTTTCCAAATGCAATACACGATATTTATTGTAGTGAATAGTTTTGAAAACATTTTTTTTGTAAATAACAAAACACATCCATGGGACCTATATTGAATAGTTTTCTAACAAGTTTCACTCATTTCTAATTTAATAATGAAAACTCTAACTTATATAAAAAAAATTGTTTACCTACTATAGGTGCTGACGTCTGATAAAAGTGTAACATTTAATCCAACGTATGGATTTGAATTAAAAAATGCTACGGCTTTAAGAAACGACGGTCTGTATGTTTGCAAAACAATTAACAAAGAAGGACGACCACAGGAACTCCAGCATTTGTATAAAATTAACAGTAAGTATTGATTTTGGTAAATTAAAGATTCATAAGAATTTTATACAAGATAAGAGTATCAAGTGGTTCAAAAAATATAATATATTGACGCGAAATATACAAAAAAGTTTTTTACGTCAGAAAGAACAAAAATCAACGAACCAAAAATTGGAAAAGAAGAAGCCGATCGTCATATTGTACGGGGACAGACCTTACGCCTGAAATGTTACATAATGGTCACAAATGTAACGAACTATGGCGTAAATTGGGAATCACCAATGGTTAATCAATAAGTTATATCTAATCCTACTTTTTTCTTTTAAATTAAATTAAAATATCTATCTTCATTTTTGGTAATTTTCAGAACAACCGATCTAGTCAAGTAGTCAGTTCTCTGCAAATGGACTCAAATAAACTTCTGATTCAAAGTCAAATAACAAAAACATATGTAGACGATTTTGACGAAGGGTATTATAGATGTTTGTTCATGAATTATGATACGAATATAACAAAATCTGACGAAACATACATAAAAATTTATGGTTAGTAGCTACGTTTCTTTAATGTGCATAAATATATTTTTGGTGATTCTAGTGGTTTAGTTATTATTTGACATTTTCTTGCGTATAGGGCATACACGCAATTTCCTCTTCTACTATAAACTGCTATAAATCTTTTTTTAAATAGTTAAATTTCGAAGATTTTTAAATTAAAATACTTATCCTGCACCTATTGATTAAAAAGGTTATGTGACATAATAAGTTACCAACAGCCGATCAGTATAGTTAATAAATTTGCAGATGTATCGTATGGAGATTTCAAATACCGCTATTGACTGTATACTCTATCGTACCCATATTTACTTGTTAACTTACCGACATTATAGACCGTTCACGAAAAATTAACTTTAATTTATATTTAATTTATTTGTCCTCAATTTAATTAAATAAACTTGTTTTGCAATTGTTCTCAGATCCAAGTTTTAAATACATGAATTTAACATTTGAACGAACAGATGAGACTTTTGTAAGATATCCAGGAGATCAAATACTTTGGTTTGTCGAATTTGATGCCTACCCAGAAGCTACAATTAAATGGTAAGATATCATATTATTAGTGCTTGATTTTACCATTTAACGGTCAAGGGGATAAATACGTCTCACCTGCTTTGAAAAATCAGAATTTCTATAAAATGGAACATATCAGCATCGTGAAGGTCTCATTTTCAAGAGACATCTAATCACACAATATTTAGCGAACTTAAGAGTTTCAACCCCTTAGTTTTACAACCGGTAAAAATGTTTAGATATTGTGAAAAAATCGCAATGATTTTAGACAACTTTTGAAAAATATTCATCATAAATATATGTTAAAAAAGTTCCAGATGAAAAACTATCCTGAACATTAATAATTCGCCAAAAAACCTTGGCAGTGGCAATATGCATAAAACTCGACTTATATTGATGTTAAGTTCATATATATTTTCGATATTAATGCGCCTAAAACCCGACTTTTTTAAATGTTTAGTAAATATATATTTAGAAAGGATATCAAAATTAATTATGCTTCAATTTGAAGTAAGCTAAAATATCTCACTTCACGAGTTATTCATAAGGGTTTAAATGATTCGTAAGTTCCTTAAAATTCTACTACGTGTTCCAA
>NC_046661.1:44361460-44366021 GCF_010883055.1 Belonocnema kinseyi | reverse complement strand
GGGGTTACATGGCACGGCTGAATGCTCTGTGGTGCGAGAAACACCCGGAGCTATCGCACTTTTCGCAGCAACGTCTGCGAAACCATGCTGAACTATTCCGAAAAAAGGGCCATGTAAGCGGAACGCCTACTGTACCACAGCTAGAACAAGTCGGCAATAGAGAAAGAGAGGCGACACTAAGACCAACCGCGGGCAGGCATCCAATAGAGGAAGAGCGATGCTTAACGACTCGGAGAAACATTAACACCAAGGTTTCTCTCAAGCCTAAAGATCTGGCTGAAATCTGAGATCTGGCGGAGAATCCGACCTCTGGGCTATCAATTATTGTGTGTATATTGCAGCGAGAGTTTTGGCCGATGCGAACCGTAAAACAAAACCAACAGTTTTTCATAAGACTAAAAGACGAATGCATTAACTTGCCATAAAGATAGGCTGGGCACGACAGTACGCGTCCCGCATTCAGTGTGTGATTGACTACATCACATCTGGCAGGAATTTTACCGCCAAGGTTCGAAAGTTCGCTCGCGCACTCCGGACCCGTTATCACACACTTAACAAGTCAAAGCTGCTGACCATCAGGCAGCATATTGTTGAGAGGATACGGATACTATCTGACGCTAAGAGAAGTCCAGAACGGAGGGAAAGGTGGGTCCCAGAAAATCAACCGCTTCTCTCTGTCCCATCTCGACTCTTCCAAGAACCTCCAGTTACTGTCGAACACCCACCCAAACCAGAGGAGGTCGAAGTATTTTGGAGAGAAGTCTACGAAGTGCAGCATAGACTGGACGAAGACTTAGAAAATATTAATAGCTTCAAGGAGTTATGTGTTGCCCTCATAACACCTGATAAAGAATGCCCACCCATCACTACCGAGGAGGTGAAAAAAGTATTAAGACGAATGAAGAACTATTCCGCAGATATTCACAGCTGTCCTAAATGATAGGATTGTTCGGGCAATTGAACCTGTGTGGCAAGAACTGTATGAACAACGAGGCTCAAAGAAAGGCGTAGCGGGATTTCGGGAGAACCTGCTCATCGATAGATGTATTTGCAAAGATGCAGCATTCTACAAGTGTGATCTATCGATGGCCTAAATTGATTATCGGAAAGCTTTCGATTCGACCTCCCATACACTTAACATCTGTCTTTTGAAAACCTTAAAGGTTCATTCGCAAATAATTAGGTGCATAGAGAGATTGATGCCGCTTTGGAAAACCATATTTACTATCTCATCTGGAAAAAATCGTGTGACAACTAACAAGGTCACCTTTCAGAGAGGTGTCTTTCAGGGCGACACCATGAGCCCACTCCTCTTTTGCCTTACATTATTGCCACTATCTCTAGCACTTCGCCATTCCAACGGGTACTTTTGCGGTAAACCTGCGGATCGAAAGTACAAGGTAACTCATGTATTTTAAATGGACGATCTTAATATCTATGCTAAAAACAAAGAGAAACCACATCTAGCTATAGGGATTGTCGAACGATATACTCAGGAAATTGGAATGGAATTTGGGTTAGACAAATGCACCAAGGTTTATATGAAGTGAGGAAAACTTAATGACATCCCTGAAGGTGCTGAGCTCGTTGATAGAAGCGCTATACGACACCTTTGCGCTGGAGAGACTTATACACATCTGGGCGTGCCACAGAGCCGCATTCAGGATGTAACATCTATAAAGGATACTCTCCGAAGTAGTTAAAAACGTCTTATCCGACAAATTTGGTCTTCCCAACTGTCGGCGAGGAACAAAGTGTCTGCAACGAACATGCTTTCCGTCCCGGTAGTACTCTATTCATTTGGAGTAGTTCTATGGACGAAGAACGAGCTCAGATCCCTTGATATAGGGACAAGAAAGGTTATGCACATGAACAAAAGCATGCATCTTAAGTCTTCCGTTCCGCGACTGTACATCTCACGCCGCCAAGGGGGTCGCGGAATATTGAGTCTTGAATGTCTTCACAACAGGATTATTCTGGGTACAGCACATAGAGTTGCAAATGGAAGAGACCCTCTTCTTAAAATGGTCAGGAATCACGAGGGAGTAGGCAAAGGAGTATTTCTGTACAAAGCAGCGGAGGAGGTTGCTGAAACACTCGGACTTGACTTCAGTATTAGGGGTGAGCAAAATGCATCAAATCTAATCCATCTCGGGTACTCACTCCTGAAAGCCCGGATTAAGAAAGCACAAGAAAAAAACTTTCGTGAACAGCTCTTAGATAAGAGGATGCACGGTATCTTCCACAGAAATGTGAAGGATCAGTCAATGTCTTGTGAGCTAACGTTTGCTTTCCTTAAATCGCCCGGATTGAAGTCTGGTACGGAGTGTTTCAATTTTTGCATGCCAATACGGTGTCATTTCCACCTTAACATACCGTCGCCACATTTCGAGCCAAAACATTCCCGATGATAGCTGCAGGGCGTGCCATGCACAACCTGTGCATTTAGCTCACATACTATCTAGTTGTCCAACTCACGCGGGAACAATCTACATTCAAAGGCACAATGCGGCACTAAGAGTGCTTTATTACCATCTCTGTCATTCTTACGGCATTAATCTTAATATCGCTCCTCTAAATGCTCCTAGAGAAATCGAGTTACCCGGAATATTCTATTAAACTACTCGTCCTTATCATCGGCGCTCTTGGAGGTGCCAAGCTTTCACTTGCTAATGGCCTAAAAAGCATCCCTGCGTGTCAGCAATATGCTAAAACACTTGCGGGAAAAATGCAGAGGGCGGTATTCCTTTGGTCGCTCCTTGTTCTTAGGGTGCACGAGGCTTTTCCTGGATCGTCGTATTGATTCCTTTACAGACTGTAACCACCTATCTCACGGTCGTGAGACGTGGTTGTGGCTGAAATTTTACCGCGATTTCGCTAGGAGCGGGTGCAATTTTCCAGGTTAGCCCCCGCTCCCGGCGAAATCCTGTAGTTCTCCTTATGACAAAGTTTTAATTATATTATTATCATATTATATTATTATATTATTATATATATCTGGATTTAGATCTACCATGTACCAAATATGCCAAACCATTAGATTAAACTCGGCCGTTAAAGGGTTAAAAATATTTAATTGAAAATTCGAACTTTTTCGAATACTTAAATTTTATTATATGGCATATTGTGTTTTAGGCTTAATTCTTCAGGAAAGGATATTGTGCAGTCAGAAAAATTCAAACTGTTTAATTTAGCACCAACCATTGGTTTGCTGATTAAAAATATCAGTTTTAATGACGCAGGTGTGTATTCTCTCGAAGCTTCCAACAAAGCTGTAAAGAAAATATTAAAATTTAGGTTGGAAGTTAACAAATTACAGTCCGCTTAATGTATACTGTAATTTAAAATCATTTTCAAAATAAAATTTAACAATATTATAAAAGTATCTAATAATTGCATTTTACCCGTCTTTCATCTATTTGCGCTAGAATTTTATAATAGCGTGGAATTTTTTATTTTTGACGCACGTGTAAAGTTAATTTTCTGCACTGTTGCACATGCGCTCGTCAATAAAAAAAACTTTTTCGCATGAATAAGGCACGTTAAGGGACATGATTATACGTATTATCAGGTAATCGCATTAAAAGATTCATTTGATGTAATTCTTGGACTAACCTGAAATAAAAAGGCACTACAAATTACCGATAAATTTAAAAGGTGTGCAGCCATTTATTTAAACTCTCAACACAAGTTTAGACAAGCTTGAAAGGTTACATTTTTTAAAATAGAAAACAATCTCAATGTACATTAAACCGGGTTTATTTCTTTAAATTATTACCATGTTTTAATCAAAATTACTCCTTTTTGATAGCTTTGTGCAACAAGCAGTATATGAAGAAGAGGAAGATACGTTAAAATTAACCGCGAAAGGCAGGCACCACCTAAAAATGGTAGCGATTTCAGGACAAGGAGAAACAGTAACATCCAGGTTCCTGCTGTGCCCCAAGATCTGGCTGAAATAAGTCCTTCCCTTTGTGAGGATATCCCGGAGGCTAAAAAGGAGGCTAAATCAAATGCTAACACCTTTGATGGATTAACAAACCACATGACGCTTACATAAACTGAAGACGATGATTGACTGGGTTAAACACATTTCATCCCATGTTCAATGAATGATTAACTGCATAACATATGGTAAACCGTTCATGGCAGCATTCAAAAGTTCGCCTACAAACTGAGGGTCTACCATCACTTACTGAAAAAGTCAAATCTACTGCGAATTAAGCAACACATTGCTAACAAAAGAAGCTTATTATCCGATGCAAGGAGGTAAATAAAGAGGAGGGAGGGATGGGGCTGGGAGATTTAACAAATTCTCTCTGACTCGTCGCGCTTTTTCAGCGATCTTCTTATTTCGTTTAAAAATCAAACTAAATCCGACGAGGTAGATACTTTTTGAAGAGGGATATACAAGACCCCAAAAAAAAATCATCAATCACTATCGAAAAAGTGAAAAAACACTTACAAGGAAGGTACCCGAGGTGTACCTCCCCGATTTTCTTGAAATTGTAATATGTTATAGAGCATCAAAAAATATTCGACACGTATTTTTTTATACGTG
>NC_046661.1:44353850-44361360 GCF_010883055.1 Belonocnema kinseyi | reverse complement strand
GAAAGTCCCATAGAAAAAGAATAAAATCATAGAGATACAATATCTCCTATGGGGCTGGTTCACCCCTTATTATAGGTTATTTTTATTAAGGTGAGAACAGTCCATTTCGTATTTGGATATTGTGCATACTGCCAGGATTTTTTTCGTCAAACTCAAAAAATAGAGGTTGATACATTAGTGGGGTAAAGAATTCTAATTCAATACCAAGGATGTGAACTAATATTATTACACGTTTTACGCCACTGAATAGTCCGAGGGTATTTTTAAGTAATGAAAAAATAATACTTGTGATTGAATTTTAGGGATGAATTCATTTGTAAGGGCTGATTTCAGAAAATTTCAAACTACATCAACTTTATTTAACAATTTTAATAGTATCCAAGAGTTTTACACCATGATATAGTAATGGAATAACGAAATATAACAGTATAAATGTTATGGGTAGCTCACACTCCCAAGGGATTTTTTTTAAATGCCGAAACAGGTCAACTTTATTTTTAATTATTGTGCATAAAACAATTAATTTTGTCAAGATTCAACAGATTTTGGAATGTGTATAGGGAAAAAAATGGCCATCAAATATAGTTTTTCATTAATAAAAAACAGGGGTTGCGAGTCTGATGACTAAAAATAATGCATAAATATGTGCTTTTTAATACCAAGTGTTACCCACTTTGTTTCAGTAAAAAATTACGAATTGTATTCGAGAAATTAAAAAAAAAGTGTTTTTAGGGGCGAACTTCAAGGGTGGTTTTCACCCCTTAAATGGGCTTATGGGCACGTATAAAAAATACGTGTCGAATATTTTTTGATGTTCTACAACATATCACAATTTCAAGAAAATCGGTGAGGTACACCTCGGGTACCTTCCTTGTTAGTCGTAAACAAATTGTTTGTTGTAGGACCAGATGGTATCAAGTTCCACTGATTTAAAAAGTTTACCTCTACACACCAACAACTGGCCCGCATCTTCATCTCATATTTAAAATTGAAGATGCCCGTTCCACGGTGGCTGGTGTTAGATGGCACTATCCTCTTACCGGAGAAAGGCGACTTGCCCTACCAGGAGAAAGACAGGTCAATAACTTGTTTGAACAAGCTGTACACTATCTTTACAGCTCTCATATCCACCGGATTGTTGAAAGAATTAAGCCTGTGTGAAATGAGATGTAGGAACAATGTGACTCGAAAACAGGTGTAGTAGGCTGTCAAAAGGATTTGCTTATTGACATGGGCGGCTGCAAAGACGCAGCAACCCACAAGTGCTCCCAGTTGGTGGCCTGGATTAACTACCAGAATGCTTTTGATTCAACCTCTGCAAGGGCTCATGTTCTAGCACTAACAGAAGCCTTCTTTCAGACCATCTCCATCAGTCCTCTATTCTTTTGCATCATAATCTTCTATTATCTTTTGAACTACACAATTTTGCTGGGTACCGCTGCGGCGAAATTGAAATCATCGCGAGCATAAGATCACTCACACTGAGAGACGATTGGTGTTCAGGTTACTCTGACATGTGAGCGATAGAAGCGCCCATCAATAAGCGCATATGACACACCGAATCAGAGTAGGTGCTATTCTTTTTGCGCTAGCATCTGCCACACTCATTGTTCAGTGCGTATGTCACATTGCATATAATAAGTGCTAACTGGTATATAATAAGTGAAACTGGTTTAGTGGAGGGCCGTAGAGTATATATAAACTTGTTCGTTTAGTTCACACTCCTGAAACAATAACCGCTTTGAATGAAAGTGTCAGTGATAAGCCAACCACATACACCAGGTGCATTTCTCAGGAAATGGGCATTTCCTGAACCAGTTCACAGGAAATTAACCGGAAACCAATTTATGCTACAAAAGTCACTGTATGGTGCGAGCTATACGCTGGTGGCATTATTAGACCATTTTTCTTAGAGGACGAGCGTGAGAGAGCCATTAAGTTAATTCTGAAAAATATCGTGGCATGCTAAAGGGCAATTTTGTGGCCAGAATTGAATGAAATGGATCAACTTATTAGCAAATAAATTGTGTTATCGCATAATATCCAGAAATTCCAACGTGAAGTGGTCAGCAAGATCGTGCGATTTTACACCTAACATTTTTTTTCTGCGGTTTATTTAAAAAGAAAAGTGTATGTCAGTGTTTCACGAACAACTCAAGTTCTGAAAATAACATTCTGACTAAACTTGAGGTTGTTAATGCCAGTTTATTAAAGAGAGCCATCGTAAGCTTGGACCTGGAGATGCAGACCAGCAAAAAGAGCCGTGGTGGAAACTTGTATATAATTTTTCATGTATAAATCACATGTAACCAGGGTAGCGTTTTTTAAGGATTTTTAAATGAAAGATTATTACTATTTATTTAGTTAAATATGTAACAGTACTGGCTAATCAGTTTTTAATTATGTTGTTGAAAATATATATAATAATTTCTTGTTTATACAATTAGAAAATATTTTGAAATAAATTTATCTTGTTAAAGATGATAAACCGCCAGTTAGACGAATTTTTAGAAAAAAAACAGCTTTTTTCAACAAATGATATTCATTAAAATAATAAGAAATAATTAAATAATATTGATAAATATTCTATAAGAGCAACAGTAATAATTTGCATGAAAAGAAACACATTTTCGAAAAAATTATTTAAACAAATGGAATTTGTTAAAAAAATTACAAATTAATTAGCCAATGTTGATAAAAATTTTACTAAATAAATAGCCATAATTTTTTATAGCAGAAGAATATTTAAAACATAAATTAATTAAACAAAATCCATTTGTTGAAATAATTATAAATTAATAAAATATTGTTGATGAATATTTCTCTAGACAAATAATAATAATTTCTAGGGAAAAACACATCAAAAAAATTTTTTAACAAATTTTATTTGTTTAAATAATTGAAAAGTGATTAACTGATGTTGATAAATATTCCAGTAGACCAATGTCAATAATTTTAAGTAAAAAACACGAGAAATACAGTGCTGAAAACGTCGATATAATTAAGAATTTACATTTTTGGTTTTAAGGGTAGCTTTGAGGGGCTCGTGGGGGGATGTTCGAGGTTTTAAACCCATATGGCTGATACATGAAATTCTTCGTTGGATAATTCTGTAAAAGCCTCTATACTTTTCCGTCACATTTTTCCAGACCCTAAAAAATTATTCCAAAAACTCAAAAAAGTGATTTTTCCCCATGAATTTTACATAGGAAACTTCAAGTCAAAATCAGTAAATGTTAAATTAAAAATATGTCAATGAAAAAACTAGGCAATTTTTTCAGGTTTTAAAATAATCTAATTATGATTATTTAGACACAGGATGTCAGGTTTGAAAGCAGGTTATATAAATGGTATGTTGATTATCGAACTGCGACAAAACTTTATTCAACTGAATATAATAAAAAAGTGTTTGGACTTTCGTAGAGACGGTTAAGACCTCCGGGCAGTAAGTTCTCCGAATTATAATATAAACAATGTGTGTGCCTGAACTTTATCGCAAAAGCGGGTGAAGATGTAAAGCAAATCTGATTGGCTAAAGAAAGAAAATGCGAAAGAGTGGGAGCTAAAGGCAGCTGCAACGGAACCAAAGCTCTGATTGACGACATTGCAGAGATTTAGATTCGATAGATTCAATGTTGCATTCGGAAACGTCTGGCTGTTTAATCATTTTTTGTATACGTAATTTGAATGAAAAAATGTTTAAGGAAAAAATAGAAAAGGAGTAGATTAGTTGTATAGAAAAGGAGGGAAAAAGAGAGGATGGTTGGACTATAAAGAAAAGAAGAGTAAAGGGAGAATAAAAGAGTGTGTAAGAAAATGGAAGAGAGGGGAAACGGAGAAGTAGATGTAATGAATAGGAGAAAAAGGGAACATAAAAGGATGCTAGAAACAAAAATCAAAGGGGAAAGAAAAAGTACAAGGGAGAAGTGGAAAAACGATCAAAGAAGGTAGGGTTTGAGAAGTCATAAATAATGAAAGAGGAGGAAGGAAAGGTGTGAATAAAGAAATAGAATTGGATGAGTGCTTAGACTATTTCAAAAGTCTTTTAGGGGGAGAACAAAATAGGATAATAGGGGAAAATAGAAAGTTAGTACAAGGATACATGGAGGGAGAGAATATAAGAAAAAGGAAGAATATAAGAAGTGGATGCGGCTATAAGTAGTTTAAAAAGAAACAAGGCTCCAGGAGAAGATGATTTGTAGAACGAAGCGTTGAAATGTGGAGGAGAAGGGCTCAGGAAAGGCTTGTGGGAGATTTGCAACAAGGTATAGAATGGAGAAGGGTGGAGCTACAAAATATATGCAGAAATTTAAAGAAAAAGCTTAGAGAGTCAGATATAGGAAAAAGAAAGTATTCGACATAATCAGATGGGTCTTAGAAAAGGGATGGGAACCATAGACAACATATACGCACTAAAATACTTGGTTAACAGGAATCTAGGGAGAAAGAGATGCAAACTAGTCGCTTTATTCGTGGACTTTATAGCAGCTTTTGATTCAGTAAACAGAAAAGTGTTATGGGTTGCAATGAAAGAGAGGGGAATAGAAGGAAGGCTGGTGCAGAGGATAAAGGAAATCTTTACTGAACCAGAATTAGGGTGAAGGTAGGAAAGGAAAAACGAGAGGTATCCTGGATAGAAATATGTCTAAGGCAAGGGTGGCCAATTGGTGGCCAATTTCACAACTCTGATTAAATCCATGATTAACTAATCATGATTATTTTTAATTAATGATTAAATCAGCATTAAGCAGCGATGAGTTCTACCAAGCATTTTCAACCTCTGGTTAGCTAATCATATACTTTGTTCGTAATAAGGTCTAGTTTCTAGGTCTTTCAGTGATTTCAGTGGCAAGTAAGATAGAAGAGAAGTGGCAATTGTGTCTGAATATTCGTGGCCTTCTCTGAACGTGATTAAGCATTTCATCATCATCGGATGAGGATAAAATATCATTGTAAAACAGAGCAAGATTTCCTTCCTCATACTGCACCCACTGCATTTTCACTTCAATTCCGGGGTTATGTTGCTTTAATCACTGATTAAACTCCGTAACCAGCCATTATTGGGCGATTAAGTTAACCCGTGGTTATCTTCCCCTAATCATGATTAAAATAATGGTGGAATGTAAAGTATTGATTAAATAAGGTTAATCATTGATTAACGATTTAATCAGAGTTGGTGAAATCGGCCCTTAGTATTATTTTTAATGTTATTATTATTATTTTATTTGTAGGTAAGGCGAATCTTTAGAATATTAAGAGTTGATAAACTAGATTAAGGATTTAATGTAAATTTCTGTACAGGGAGCGGACGCCCTCAAACTCGTAAAAGGGAAAGATTAAATATATATACATACTTACATACATACATACATACATGCATACAAACATTCATAAATACATACATGTATCATATATCCTAATAATAATACATAATAATAATAAAATAACAATAATAAATAATAATAATACAATAATAATAAAAAAAATGCATACATGTATCATACATCCATATATGCGTATATACGTACATAAATATATACATACATAAAAGTTAAAGCAAAAAATATTAAATAAAAAGACAACTAGTTAAACGTTTGGATAAAAAATAAAATTTTCAACAAAATATTTCAGTTTTTAAACAAAAATTAACTTCCACGTAAGAACGATAAAATTTTAACCAGAAATGGGGCAGTTAAATTTCAAGTTCAAAAAATGAATTTTTAATGAAGAAAACAATCGAATTAATAACAAAAAAGGAAATTTTACAAAAGTAAAACAAACTAGATCGATTTCCAGCGGAAAAAAATGAATTTTTAACTAGAAAAGATAAATTTGTAACCAAAAATTATACAATTAAATTCTCAGTTAAAAATTTTTTCAACCAAAAAACAATTTAATTCTCAACAAAATTTTTGAATTATCAATAAAAAACTAATTTTTAACAACAAAAGATGCATTTTCAAACAAGAAGAACTATTTTTTAAGAAAAATTTATTTTAAACAGAAAAAAATCAATCGAATTTATAACAAAGTAGTTACATTTTCACCCGAAGAAATGAATTTATAAACATAAAGAATAATATTCTTCGAAAAAGGCGATGAATATCTGACAAATTACATGAATTTTCAACCAAATAGTTGAGTTTTCAACTAAAAAATTCTGAATAAGAACAAAATTAATTTTCAACGGAACAGTGGAATTTATAACCCAAGAACTGAATTTGAGAAAAATGGATAAATTTTATATCGAAAAGAATAATTTCCTATCAATCAAGATGAATCTTCAACTACATAGTTGAATTTCCAACTGAAAAAAAAAATAAATTTTAAACAAAAATAGAAACAATTAAATTTTTAGTTCAAACAATCAATTTTCAACCAAAAACGATTTTTAAGTCCAAAAAGAAGAAAAAGATCACCTTTTTTCAAAAATTTGTATTTAAAAATTAATGAATTTAATAGAAGTGTTGAATTTTCTGCAAAACCGTTAAATTTTAACTCATATATATGAATTTCTAACAGGAAAGTTCATTTTAAACCAAATAAATAAATTTTTAACACAAACAGATGAATCCTCAATCAAAAAGTATACATACATTTAAATTCATTGAGTTCTGATGTAATGCTGTCGACTAATGTAGAGAACTAGCTTTCTGTCGATAGAATTATGATATTTGGTCTACTTATCTGAAGCTTATTTACAGAAAGGCAAGAAAAATTTTGGTTTAAAATTCTTTTTTTATGTTAGTCTTTTGTTAGAAGTTAGTTTTTACCACTAAAACCTTGAGTATAAATTGCAGTTTTCAGTTAAAAAGTGTATCTTTTTCATTTGAAACTTTGTCTTTTTGGTATAAACTTTTCCTTTTTGTTTGAGAATTGACATTTTTGGTAAAAAAATCTTTATTTTCTTGTTAAAAAAAAAATTTAGATGGAAATTAAATTATTCCATTCCTGGTTGAAAATGATCTTTTTTATTTGACAAATTCAATTATCTGGTTAACATGTTTTTGGTAAATTCGTATTTTTAAATTATTTCTTTAATTGAAAATGTTACTATAGCATTCATGGTTGAAAATTCTACTATTTTATGGATAATTTGCTTTGTTTGCAAATTACTTTTATTAAAGTTTCTTCTCTTTTTTAGAAGACTATTTGTTTGAAGATTTTCCTTGATTGAAAATTAATTGTTTTTTGGTTGAAATAGGATTTTGTTTTAGTTGAAATTTATTCTTTTCGGTAAAAAATTATTTGTTTGAAAATTCTTCTTACGGTTCTAAAATTAATTTATTTGCTTTTTTATTAACTTTTTTTTACTGAAAATGTGGCAATTCCTTTTTTTGTTATATATTTATCTTTTTTAATTCAAATTTAACTATATGCATATGGGTAAAAATTCATCTCTTTAGTAGAATATTACAGTCTGTCAAGTTAAAGCGTGGGTGGCTTTACTCGCAGTCGGTAAGGTGTATCGACATGATTTTGGTGTCAAAATATTAAGAAGAGCTCCCTC
>NC_046661.1:44346592-44353750 GCF_010883055.1 Belonocnema kinseyi | reverse complement strand
CAAATTTTTTTTCAGAAAACATCACTGGCAACATAATTGCAACAAGGTAGAAAGAAAAAACGGTTTCTTTTCGCCTAAAAACGGCCAAAATGTGAATTTGTCAGAGGAGGTAGAGGATGAGGAATCAGAACGATTTTGCCTCGTTCTGGTAGCTCTGTTGACCGTGGATGGGGGATCAGGAACACTCTAAATAAAACAAGAATTTTTCAGATTTGATTTCTCTTTGAGTTCTTCAATTTTCAAATCCGAGATAGGTTTATTGTCGACCAGCAGCTTCTCTTTCTTTACAAAAGCCTTAACTCCAGACTGTTGAAGCTTTTCCTTGGCTACCCACAGCTTCTTTCTCTCTAGTCTCCCTTGCAGCGATGAGTTGTGACTAAAACTGATATTTTTCTCTGCGAGCTGCTCTCGCTTTTCCATAATTAGTTGCTTATGAAACCAAGAGCACAGCTTAACATTTCACTACTCAAAGTGGATAGATACGCAGTTAGTGCAGAGTTACTCATCACCAACCTGTGGCATTTTAGCTTTTAGCAACACATGAGATAGCTTCTGAACAAGCGCACTAAAGCCACTTTGAAGAACCGATGTCTTTAGGTTGGGTAGTAGCACCCACAACAAGAAATTACAAAAAAACACTAAAATCCAACTTAAGACACATCAGGAATGTAAAAAGTATCCTTTAAAATTCAAGCTAAACACAAAACTGAGCCAAAGATCACGGCCTTTACTTCGACTATCATAAGCTTCATTTGTGGTAAGATTTTTCGTTGCCGTAACAATTTTTTAAAGTTTGATACTAAAGTTTGAAAATTTTTGTTTTATAATTCCATATTGGAGGTTTGGTTCATTTTCGCGGATTAATAACTCAGATGGAAAATTTAAAAAGTCAGGTTTTACTTTTAATGTAAATCAGGTCCTCATTTTATGCCCCTGAAAATTTAATTTAAAAAAAATGTAGACAACTTCAAATCAATCATTACCTTGATTAATCAATACTCAAAATAGGAATGTTTTGAAATTTTATATTTCAATAGAAAAGGTTTCGGGGCTAACGCAATATTTCCAGGGGGATAACACGAAGATCTGATTTACAGATGCTGTAAATACTGAATTTTTCATTTTCCTCGTTCAGAGTTACTCATCCGTGAAAAAGAAAAAAATTGCCATAGTATTAAATTTTGAGACAAAAATTTGAAATAGTTGACAAAAAAGTTACAACTATGATGACATCTCATCATTTGACAATAAAATAACTTTTTCACATGAGAAATAAAAGTTACAAGGCTAATTTGAGCACATTTTACATTGTAAAGTTTTAGTTTTTCTCTATAATCTTTAATACGCGTAATTAATGTGACATTACATGTCCCTTTCCCTTTTAAAAATAAAACTTAAAAACAAATAAACATAAAGTAATTTAATATATTTATCTGTTGAATACGTTTAAAAAATAATGAGTATTATTATGGTCAAGTATGAAAAAAGTTAACAGTCCACAACCACATTAAATCCGATCGTCTCGTTTTTGTTGCAATGGTACTCAATTTATACGAAAATTTGCATGAATCTGCATCATTAAAATCATTTATTTATTTTACGCGCACTTCAACTCACTTCAACTTATTATTTTCATTAATACTTTATTTTTTATTTACACTTGTCATATAGCCTAATGTATCTGCCAGCAAGAAGCGCTGCAGCGCCACCAAGGGATTAGTTCTCGGCTGGTATTTAAATTTAGCCAGCGCTTTTGCACACGGTCAGATAGGGCTGCTGCGAAGACCAGCCTCGTGTAAAACCGAAGATGCGCGAACACGAACCCGAGGTCGTCCGACTTCACGAATGACGATCTAATCAGCTGATCTTCAAATTTATTCTGGTTTTAAACTCCTGAATCACCTCAGAATCATTAGATTTGTTGCAAAAAGGAAAATATAATTTACTGTATAAACTGTATGAAAAAAGAATGTCAACAAAATTGTTCAATTTTTAACTTTAGAAAAGAATTTTTAACCAAAACCAGAAGTATTTCTTTATTAGTTTATACTCTCTCCCGTTTACGGGTTTGAGAGTCTTTACATAACCATTACAAGTATTCTTACAAACAAGCCTTATACTATCTTACGAACTATTCGCTTCATACGGTCTTGAATTATTATTTTTGTTTCTAAATGCTTGCGACTTTGCACTGGGCTTCCATTTCCTCTTATCATTATCACTTTCAAATTTTGACTCTAGTTCGCAACACTACTTCGTAACTCTCCTACTTTCGGAGTCATTTTTTGGCTTTTTTTCTACTATCCCGTGCAGCCAGCTCTCTCTCTCTCTCTCTCTTTCGGATCTTCTAGCATCTACATCCATTCCTCCCCCTGACCATTTTCATTCAGAATTTATTTAATTCTCTCTTCTGTACTCTCCCCTTCCCCTTCGGCCCCTGCACACCTCTCTAACATATGCAACCATGTTTCCTGCTCACACCTACATACTTTACAAACATTCTGTTCTATATTCATCCAATACCTGCACGCTCTTAGACCCTCTCCTATTGTGAATCTCACTACTCTATTCTATTTGCTCTCCTTTTTAATCTTTTTCAGGTACTCTGGTTTCTCCTGCCCCTTAACCATTCTATACCAGCTGTTGAACCTTGAATCTGCGATTTTTTCCCATATTTCCTCACCTTGCCTTGCCTTCATCTCTTCCTCTATTTCCTCCCACTTTTTACCCCTCTCATTTATGCCACATTCACGCCTCACTTCATATATCTCCTCCTCCCATTTTGAACACCCCACGTTATCCCTCCTCTCTTTATCCATGACCTCGCGAGCACACGCTTCTGCAATTTTGCTTCCCTCTTTCCTTCTTAGTTTCTCTTCGAAGTTCCAGGCTCTTTTCATTCGCCACACCACCATTTTTTCTCTCAGCATATAACCTGGGCAACTCCAGCACACTCCAAAAACTCATCTAAAAATATCTCATGCATACTTTCTATTCTTGTGTTCTTTCCATCCCCAGATTTCCTTTACTCGCGCATGCCAATCTCTATCTTACCTGCAGCTCGCTTCCCCCTCTCGTTTCGAACGAAAATCCTAAGTAGCAAAACTCATCAACCAACTCTACCACCACGTCATTTATCTTCCATTCGCACTCTAATCCTAATGTCGTTCCTCCTTCCCCTTTCATCTTCAACTTGTCCTCTAAATCTGCGAGAAGAATACTAAACAGAAGTGGGCTCAAAGGACACCCTTGTCTGAGCCCCCTTCCTATCCAAAATTCCTCACCTTTCTTATCTCCTCTCTTCACCCTATATTAGTATCCACAAATATTTCTTTTATCCTCTTTGTTAAACTTTCGTCTACTCCTGTCTTTTTCATGGCTGTCCATTAGATCCTCCTGTTGACTGAGTCAAGTGCTGCCTAAAATTCTGCAAACAATGCGATTAGCTTCCCTTTCTTCCGCCCTAGGTTCCTATTGACTAGATAATTGAGCACGTAGACGTTATCTATGATTCACATCCCTTTTCTAAACCCGTTGCGTTGTGTGGTATGCTTCTCTTGTCTTCCACCTGCCTTTCGAACTTTCGTCTAAGCGGTTCCGCTTAAATTTTATATACCACGGACATGAGTATGATACCACTATATTCTTCCACCTTTTTTCCTTCTCCTTTCTTAATCAACGGTAATACCAGCCCTGTCTTCCACTCCTCCAACCACCCTTTTCTTTTCCATACCTTGTTGCAAATCCTCCACATCTCTTCCCTCATTCCTAATCCTCCATAACTCAGTGCTTCATTTTCCAAGCCATCTTCCCCTGTTGCCTCGTTTCTTTTCAACCTTGCAATCGTCTCATTCATCGTCTCATGTACACGCATACTACATCCACAATAACTTTCCCTAATTTTGTTCTTGTAACCATTGTTACATCCTTTTCTTCTATATATTCATCCTTTTCTTTACCTACCACCAGTTCCTTTCTTACCCCTGACACCGTACCACCCATTTCTCTCTCTTTCACGTGCTCCTTTCTTGCTGCTTGCATCTTCCACGCATATGCTTTCGGTAATATTCTCTGCCAATTCTTACCCTATTACCTGCACACCTCTCAGTCCATGCCTTTCGCTCGATTAGCCACTGTTTCCTCCTTTCCCGCCACGCTAGATCTTCTTCGCTTCTTTCATTTCCCCCTTTCAGCAACTTCTTTTTCTCCACAACTTAATATTTGCCGTACTCACTCCCCAGTTTTACTAAAAGCATACATTCTCTACCCTCTTTATTCCCTCCTAGTCTTCTTATTCTTTCTATTCTAAATGGCTCTCTCCTCCACTTCCATTCTGCTTTCAACCTCAATCAGTCTCAAGCGCCACCTTTTATTTTGCTCCTGCTTGACCACGAATCATTCTCTCACTTCTTCCATACTTCCTTTCTCTCCCATCTTAGACTTGTTCCTTATTTATAATTTGCTCACTCTCTTTTCTAGCAGTTTCATGTCCTTTTTCCTAACCTCCTCGTTCTCTCTCTGCCTATTTTCTATACTTTTCAATTTATTCCACACCTTTTCTTTCTCTCCTTTCCATAAGTGGTCCCATTCTCCCCACTTTTGTCTCACTTTTCTTACCTCGTCTTTTACCTCTTCCCCTTGTATCTTCATATCAGTCAGTCTTCCGCATGTCTCATCCAATCTTCCGCAAGTTTCCTCTTCAAATCCTTTTATAAGGGCTTCTAACCTTACGAACATATCCGTTTCACCCCTATTTCTCTCCGGCATTCTTTTTTTTGTCTCAACCTTTTTTAAGTCATTGCCCCTCTCCACTTCTTTTCTCATCCACGCCTCCCGCGCCTTTACCCTCTTCCTCGTCTCGATTCTGCCATTGCTACAGAATGCAAAAGCGAAGTAAACGTCTCATGTACACTTCCCTCTCTGTTTGCCTCGTCTACAACGCTACCTTCTCTCTCTTTGCTATTGCTATCCCTATTTGTTTCGCTCTTCTCACTCAACTTGTTCGGCCTTCTTCCGAAATTACGTTGTGGATTGGGCATAACCGAGATGACTCTATCCTGTTAACTGACCTTTTGGCTCACCCCCTTCCCCCTGTCACTTTCTATCCTCCCCAGAATTTTAAAAACTGTTTCGAAAAACTCGCCCTTCTACACTAACTTCTTTTGACAATTTGTATCTATTTAACTTCTTCGCCCTTCTTACCCTTTGAACTCCTATTTACTGCCAAGAAACCTAGTATATCGCCCAGGCGAACGTCACCTCAAAATCAACCTTCGTCAATTTCTTTATTTTCTGTTTAAATTTTCACTTTCTCTCACTCCCTTCATCCACACTTGCACTTTCACCCCAGCACTCTTACTCACCACACCCTCACCGCACTCACTCAACTTTTCATTTCTCCTCAGCCAAAAAATGATCGCACTCGAAAAACACCTTGTATCCTCTATCGGTACTGGAAACGGAAGCCAACCAAAACAATAAGTATTAAACGCATGATTGACCAGTTAAACTTCCGGATAAAAAACGGATTTTTAACAAAATAACTCAATTTTCAACCAAAGAAATTAATTTTTTAATGGAAAAGATTAATTTTTAACCATAAATGGGACAGTGAAATTTCAAATTCAATAAATTAATTTTGAATTTTAAAAAACAATCGCACTTTCAATAAAATAGTGAAATTTTTAAACAAAGAAATGAATTTACAGACAAAAAGACAATTCTTCCAAAAAAGAATAATTTTTAGCAAAATACCTGAATTCTTAACCACATAGTTGAATTTTCAACTAAAAATTTTAAGTTTTAATAAAAAGTGGAATAATTACATTTTCAGTGAAAAAAAATTATTACCGACAAAAAAAAGTTTTAACCAAATATTTAACTTTTCAAACAAAAAATTTAATTCGAAAACAAGTAATTTAATTTTTAAATCAATAGTTTTCTACCGCAAACAGAAATTCAAAACTTAAAAAATCAATTTTAAAACAACAAAAAAGAAAACGAATTTTAAACTAAATAAATCATTTTTCAATGAAAAATGGTTACAAAATCAGTTTAAAAAAATTCACTACGACACAAATTTTGTTCAGAAAAATAGTTTAATCAGAAAAAAACACCTGAACTTTCAACTATAAAATTCAATTTTCGACTAAAATAATACGTTTTTCATAGAGAATGCATTTCTTAATCGTCATGTAAACAAATCATATTGAATAAGCACAAAAGCTTTACTAAAAAGATGCATTTTTAACGAAGAAATTAATTCTTAATTAAAATAGATGAACTTTAAAGAAGATGAATCAATTTCTACCAAAAAGGATGAAGCTTTAATTGAGAAAGGTAAATTTTCGTGCTAAAAAAACAACAAATTTTCAAATTGAAAAAATATATTTTCAACCGAAAATTATACAGTTAAATTTTTTAATTAAAAAAATTAATTTTTAACAAAATAGTAAAATGTTCAATAAAACAAAATGAATCCTTTTTAACCCGAACAAATGCTTTTTCCATCAAGAAGAATAATTTAATACAAAAAAACATGAAATTTTAACTAAAAACTGTCCATTTTTTAGCAAAAAAAATTCAACACAGTAGTTCAATCTTCACCGAAAAAATATATGAATTTTCAATAAAAAATTAATAGAATTTTTAATAAAAGATTTAAATGATCAACCAAAAAAATAAATTTTTCACCAAAATATATGAATTTTTAAAGAAAAAGAATAATTTCATACTAAAAAAGAAGAATTTCAACTGGAAAAAAATGTTGCGAACAAAAAGTGCAAAGAAGTTGTCAAATTTTCAAATTAAAAATGAATATTGAAAATAAAGAAAACTATTTAACCAAAAATGTAATAGTTACATTTTTAGTTTAAAAAATTTAATTTTCGAGGAAATAATCAATTTTCAACGAAAGAAAAATAATATTTTTAACAAAAAATTAAAAAGTTAAATTTTAAATTTAAAGATTTAATTTTCAACAAAAATAAAACAATCAGAATTTATAACAGAATAGTTAAATTTTTAAACAGAGAAATGAATGCACAAACAAGAAGAATACAGTCTGTCAAGTTAAAGCGTGGGTGGCTTTACTCGCAGTCGGTAAGGTGTATCGACATGATTTTGGTGTCAAAATATTAAGCAGAGCTCCCTCTTTCA
>NC_046661.1:44340671-44346492 GCF_010883055.1 Belonocnema kinseyi | reverse complement strand
ATTTAGTTCTGAATTTTTCAAAAAAAAAATTCTAAAATCGGTGCATAATTGCGTTCTAAATGTCATTTTGAACCTCGTTTTCCGATTTCACCCCACTGTGTACCGTCTCAATGTAAGACGCTACAGAGTCCCAATCAACTTGATTGCGAAGCATTAAAGAAACTGTATTCCTTGGAGTGATGGCCTCTCCAAGAAGAGTTTCAAGGGCATGTTTATTTCTAGCCCATCTGTTACATTCATAGAATGTATGCTCCACATCATCAATTTTCCCTGGACAGTAGTCACAGAGTTGACTTTCCTTACGATTTCTCCGGTATAGATAGGAGTTAAAGTGGCCATGGCCGGTAAGAAATTGGGTGAGATAAAAATTTACCTCACCGTGCCTCCTGCCAAACCATGGGGACACCTCTCCTAATAGGCCTGCAGTCCATCTTCCTCGAGAGTCGATGATCCATTGTTGTTGCCTTTCCGCAAGTGTTTGTAGTCTCTCTTCTGTTTTGATTAGTGAACAATCATTTTCTGTTTGAGACCTATTATAAATTATTTTTCTCTCTTTAGCAAGCAGAGTAATAGGAACTACTCCCGCTACAACCAATATCGCAGGCGCAGAGACAGTTCGATAAGAACTCGCTATACGCATCGCGCATCGTCTCTGTACCGAGACCATTCGGTTTTGGTATTTTTGCACATCAAGTGCGTCAGCCCAAATCTCTGCTCCATATAATAATATCGAGTGAGCCACACTCATCAGTGTTTTCCGCTTACTTGCTCTGGGACCTTTTATATTAGGCATTAGCCTGGCAAGATTTGCCACCGCTGCGCTTGCTTTATCAGCCGCCCTCTGAATCTGTGGCCAATGCGTGAGCTTTTGGTCGATTGTCTCTCCCAGGTATCTGACAACTTTTGTGGACTTAACGTGCTACAACTGTGCCATTTCAATATTTCTGGCTAGAATTATTAACGCTAGGTCGTCTGCGAAACCAATCAGCTTGGCCCATTCAGGCAAAACAATTTCGAACACTCCGTTGTAGAGTATGTTCCATAGATCTGGACCAAGAACAGACCCCTGAGCTACACCTGCTGTAACTTTTCATCTCTGCTGTCCTTCAGTGGAGTCATACCACAATTCCCTGTCATCGAGGTAATCGCTGATAACCCTGCGTAAATAGGGCGGCACCCTAAACCGCTGCTCCAGTGCATCAAGGATATCAATCCACCTCGCTGAATTGAAAGCATTCTTTACGTCCAGGGTGACCAGCACACCGACATCTCTTGACCTGTGGTTTCCCTGCCATGCTCTTTGAGTCGCTCCGATCACCTCTCTGATGGCTCCAATCGTCGAACGCTTAATGCGGAATCCATGTTGGTTCTGTGACAAACAACCAGCTTCTTCAACGGCAGTGCGTAAACGTATCCGTAACAATTTTTCAAAAATCTTCCCGGAATTATCCAGCATACAGAGTGGCCTAAATGAAGAAGGGGTAATAGGTAAACCTTTCCCCTTATCAAGCAGAACTAGTCTCTGCACCTTCCACCTCTTCGGAAAGACACCACATACCAAAAACGCATTGTACATATTTAGAAGTATTTCAGGATACTCGTCAACAATTTGTTTAAAAATCTCACCAGGGATTTCATCTGGACCTGTGGCCTTGTGGTTGTCCATCGAATGAATGACGCTTCGTAGTTCTTCCATATTGAAAGATTGTATTTCACCATTCATCACTGGTATCGGTGTACGTATTATCTCCGGGTGATCTGGGAAGAGTCCTTCCACTATTGCCTTCATAGACTGAGGATCTTTCGGAGGAACAGGTCCTACGCTTCCAAGACAGTGGGTTACAATTTTGTACCCCCTACCCCAGATGTCTCTGTCAACTTTCTCGAGTAGCGAAACCCGTCCCCTTCTTTTGCTGATTTTAATAGCCTGTGTTAATGCCTTTTTGGCCGCAAAATATATTTGGTCAGCAAGACCGGCGTCAGCACGAGGCCTCTTACGCTGAGCCTTCCTGCGTTTAGCCAGTGCTTGTCTGCGAAGATCTGCTATACCTTCATTCCACCAATAATTTGGTTCTGAATTTCGGAGTCTAGCTCTTTTGGGCATAGACGCATCACATGCAGTAGAGATCACATTCATTGTCTTATTAACCACGTACTCAGCCATCTTCCGTTCAGTGGGACCTAGAGTGTCGAAAGTAGGTCTGTCCATTCCGGATAGTGTATCCAGCATCGCCACACAATCAAGTCTAGCGACATTCCATCCCCGCGTTCTCCCGAAGTCAGCATGTGCTCTTCTTCTTTCAGGGTGTTGATCAACCCAGAATTTGATGTACTGGTGATCGCTTCCAGTAAAATCTTCCAGTACCTGCCATCCTCGTGTTGTTGATGAAGAACCCATAGATACAAGAATAATATCTATCATAGATCCCCGGCAGCCACTGCGTCTGAAGGTTGAGACCGTACCCGTATTGATGATCATTAGGTCCAACCTGGCCACCATCTCTACCACACTACTACCTCTATTACAGGTCCATGGCATGCCCCATTCATGTGCCTTTGCATTGAAGTCACCCGCTATGAAGACATATCCATCCATCCCCTGGATGCAGTCCTCCAGTTCATCAAGCTTCCGGCGAAATTCAGCGATATCCCCATTTGGTGAACAGTAAACGCTTACATAGGTGGTGTTTCCACTCCTTACCCAAACGTAGCCATCACCTTTGCCCATGTCAACCACTGAAAACATGGCTGTATTTCGGATCCATATGGCCGCAGTACCGGTATTGTTCGGATACCAATTTCGCCCATCCATTCCACAATACTGCTCGGAAATAGGGAGCAGATCCGCCTTGTGATCTCGCGCAAGCTGTACCAATAAGTCAGAGGCAAGTCTGCTTCTACTGAGGTTACCCTGTATGACTACCGCCATTATTTGATCTTCCCGAGTGCATCTTGATACGCCCGGCACCTACCGGAACCAGGAGTATGATCAACATTTACTTCGCTACCATTCAGTTCAGCGCAGAGGTAGCAGTTAGGCGGTTCAGAGCAGCTAGGGGCCAAGTGGCCCTCCTTACCGCACTTCCAACAAGCTGTTCGTCTATCTTTGTCTTTACAAGAAGCAGCCATATGTCCGAAGCCATGACAACGGAAGCACCGGGATACTAGTGTTCTTCGCCGTACTCGACAGTTCACCCATCGGATTTTAATATAACCCTTCTCATCCAATTTCCTGGCCATGCTTTCATCCAATTCTACGTAAGCTATCAGTGTTCCCCATCGGCTTGGTTTCGATAGGTTCACTTTCATTTCCCCACATTTATCATTTTCAAAAAAGAGTTCTAAAGCATCTCTGACCTCTTTTTCTTCCGTCGTTGCGTCCAATTCTCGGGTATCTACCTTGGCTCGAGGGACGAGCTGACGAACCTGTCCGTTCTCCCCAATAGCGTTGCTCAGAGCCTCGCTAAAATTTGCTCTGGCCTCCGTTGTTGCACCCAATTCAACTAACACATCACCAGTTTTGGTTTCCCTGATGGACTTAACTCTCACGTCCAACTCTTCAGACTTAACTTTCTGACGAACCATTCGCAGCACGTCAGCATATTTTTTCCCTGCTAAGGGTTTAATCAAAACTGCCTCCGAGCGGACGCGTTTTTTCCTCCAATCAACAGGTTTGGTATATCGAGCCACAGCAATCCTACCATCCTGTTGTACCTGCAATTCACCATCAGCTTCAGTCTGCTTTTTGCGCCTTCTCCTCTTTGTTTCCACCCATTCGGAGGTTTCTCCCGTAAGTTGCATCTTTTTTGAAGGGCGCAATGAAGAGCCTTCGCCAGGATTCGGCGTGCTCTCGGCTAACCTTTTCTTGTTGCGCGAACCCTTAGGGGTGTTAAGGTTCACTTCAACCTGCTTCTTAGAATTCTTGGTCGGGTTTGTTAATTCCGACCTAGTATCGCTCTGGGTAGTTCTGCACTCCCTCAAGGCGATATTTGCTTTCTCCAAGCCACTAGTTATTATACGGTCCATATTTGACCTGTCACAGCAATGCATTAGTAGTGTTAGTAGTAGTAGTAGCAGTAGTAGTAGTAGTAGTAGTAGTAGTAGTAGTAGTAGTAGTAGTAGTAGTAGTAGTAGTAGTAGTAGTAGTAGTAGTTTTTTTTTATAGAAGGGGAAATCTTGCATAAGACACCCATCCTAGCAATCGTCTACCTCAGTAGGCAATTCTTAGGATGGGTAGTGTCAGATTCTTACTGACTAAAACCCCTTCTCCCGCCAACCCATGTCCTCGGAACCGCTTTCGCATTACTTCAAGGACATGGGGATAAGGCCAACAAGCCGTGCTTCGGCTTTCATCTTTTATTGCCTGCTTGGCATATTCCTCCCGAACCCAGTCGTGAGACGCCCACACCGCCCCCCGCTGTGCAGGTGCACCGCACAGCCACGGAAGATGTGAGCCTCCCATCTGGGTGAACTTTACTAACGTGGTCGTCCACGAGGCTTCCTCAGCGAAGCTGCCTCCCTGAATACCAAGCACCTCATCGTCCCCGGAAGGTGATCTGTCCGGGGTTTTTCTTCCCTTGCGGCGCAGAGGTAGCTCTGCGGTGTGTTTTGACACGCCACAGCCCTATGACCTTCTTTGCCGCACCTCCAACAATCCTTCGTGCGGTCGGGGCCTTCACAACCGGCTGCCGTATGGCCGAAGCCAAGGCAGCGGTAGCAGCGCATCCTCTCCGTTTTAGTTTTCACTCGGCAGGACACCCACCTTACTTTCAGGTGTCCTGCGCGCACCAATCTCACTGCCAACTCTTCTTTCAGCTCCACGAAAGCCCTCAGATTACCTCTGAAGGGTCTTTTCGTGAGGCTGACTTTAATCACTCCGACTTCATTTTCTCTGAAGTGGCCCCTTACAGCCGCCTCTACCTCCTCTACATCTGTGGTAGTGTCGAGGTCTAAGACCTCGACTTCTACACGAGGGACCAGCTCGCGCACTGTACCCCCTTCGCCGACCGCTTCTCTAATTGCTGACGAAAGTTCGGCTCGGCCCTTTCCTGTGGGTCCCAACTCAACAAGGACCTCTCCGTTTCGGGTCTCCGTGACCCCCTTGATTTTAACACCAAGGGCGTCAAGACTCACCTTCTGCTTGACGCCCTTGAGGACTCCCGCGTAGATTAGACCTTCGGCCGGCCTAATTAAAACCGCCTCAGGTCTACCTCGTATCTGTATACTCTTCATCTTCCTTACCTTATTAAAGACACCTTCTTCCACCCTTTCTGCCTTTTTCGGGGTCGATGTAGTTGCGGCCCCAGCGTTTTGCACCCTTAGCCTCTTATTTTGCGGCTTGGAGCAGCCAAGCTCAACGGGACTCAGTGTGAGCTCCCTCTCTCTTTTCCCATAGTGGGAAGTGGGAGCTACCACGGCTTCTTCAGTTTGAGTTGCGTTGTGACTGGTGTTCCGTCTTGAGCCTTTCTCCGCGCGAGTATTGTCCATTATTTTGTCTAATTCGTCGAGTTCACCACTTATCTTATTGAACTTCTGTACAAAGTTGTTCAATTTATCCAGACCCTCCTCCGTTAAATTCTGCGCCTCTTCTACACTCCGACTTATTTTTTTAAACATATTACTCGTTTCATCTGCATACAAATTTTCATGCCCTTTAACACGCCACTTAACTCCTTAGTAGTACTAGTAGTAGTAGTACTAGCTTCCAAGTAGTAGTAGTAGTAGTAGTAGTAGTAGTAGCAGTAGCAGTAGCAGTAGCAGTAGCAGTAGCAGTAGCAGTAGCAGTAGTAGTAGTAGTAGCAGTAGTAGTAGTAGTTTTTTT
>NC_046661.1:44329186-44340571 GCF_010883055.1 Belonocnema kinseyi | reverse complement strand
TTATGGTTCCACGGCAGCCACAACGTCTAAATGTTGGGACCGTACCCGAGTTTAGGATCGTTAGATCCAGCCTAGACAGCATCTCAACCACCCTATGTCCCCAGTTGCATGTCCAAGACATGCCCCAATCAAGTGCTTTAGCATTAAAGTCACATGCAACAATGACCTCTCCGTCCAACTCCTGAATTGCATCCTCAAGACCATCCAATTTCCTACAGAACTCGTCAATTCCCTCGTTGGGCGAGAGGTACACACTTATATATGTGATGAATCCACTCCTAACCCAGACATAGCCATCGCCCTTACTCATCTCAGCTACTGGGAACATGGATGAATTTTTCACCCAGATTGCAGCCGTACCAGTATTATCGTCAAACCAGTTTCCTCCACCCATACCGCAATATTGCTCCGAGATAATGAGCAGATCAGCAGCAGCAGCTGCTGACAGTGTGTCTCTTGGTTTCCAGTATTGTGAAAAACTTTAAGAGGTTGCGACCCTGCCGCTCACCAGAAAGTGCGAAAAAAGTTTGGGTAACGCTGCCCTAAGGTTCTATATTTTTCTTGCACCTTCTTCCCTATTCTTTAAACCAAGAGGCTATAAAATATTTTTAGGTTTTTTTTGACATGAATGCCTTATAATCTTGGTATAAGGTTAGCGAAACATAAAATATTAATTAATTTAAAATGTGCAAAAATATTTTTTACAAAAAAAAACATAGGAGACAAATAAATGTCAACTTACTGATAGGATAACTTTTCATTTTTTAATTTTTATTTCGCTAACTTGAGGAACATTTAATAAAATGTCATTAATGATTGTTGACACTTTAAAACCACGATTATGAAATTAAATAGTCGTGTTCAACACGTATTGAGATATGCAGAAAAAAAGTGTACACCCTGGAAGCTTAACTGTCTAAATTTTGATGCTTTTTGGTGTAAGAAATAGAATTTGATGGATTTTTAAATATTTTGTACCAATTAGGAAATTTTTTTACACTTTACTAAAGAACTATGACGATATAATAAAATAGTCTTGTTTAACACATATTTCAAAGTAAAAAAATAAATTTACATAATTAAAACTTTTGGTTTTAAATTGGTCTGACTTTGATTTAAGAAATAACATTTAATGGGTCGGAGGAGTGTTGCAGAACGAGTGTGTTATTGAAATTAATAACACGATAATTCTAGATCAATCTAAAAATTCTATAACCCCTTCCCGCCATTCCTCCCATTTTTGTAATAATGATAATAATAATAGTTATAATAATAATAGTTGGTTAGACACTTGGACTTCACCTCAGAGGTCCGGGCTTAGATTCCTGAGCCGGTACCTCTGGAAATTTTTCAATGTACCTTTACCGAGGTTCTGGTGGTTCGGAACCCACCTTAAGCCGTAGGTCCCCCCATTGTGTACTTGACTGCAACCCAGTCCGTCAACGATGGGGTAAAAACCAGGCTTTGTCCAATATGTCTGGGCAGACTGCTCTCATCAGATCACTTGATTGCATTATAAAAATGTGTCCGTGACTGATGATATATACCGGGAGAGCCCCGTGCAAAATGATCAAATAAAAATCCAACTCTAACCAAAAATGCCTTCGACATATTGGGCAGTATAAACCTCTGACAACATTTCGCTACAGAAATGTTTTTTTATAGAAAAGAATTAACGGCATTGAAAATCAGCAGGTTTAATTTTGACCCTATTCAGTACGAAAAATGAAATTTGATGGATTTTCGGCTATTTCGTAACCACTATGTACGATTTTTAAATAAATTTATATAGACTCTGGCGGACCGAAGGAAACGAATGGAGCCTCTACGAAGTACCCGTAAAGACCCTACTGGGTCCCCATTCGGTTCCTTTTTAAAAGACCCAAAAAACAGCAAGATCAACTTTTAAACTGGTGAAATTCGGATTCTACGTTAAATTTTCTATTAGAACCTCACGGAGTACTCGCAATACTTTTTTCTGCAGCGTTAAAAATATTTTAAAATGTCCTTAACTTCTGCTGAAGGTAACTTCAAGCGCATCCATAATAGCTCAAGTAGTATGCTGCGCGCGAAGTTTAAATATAAAATTCTCTCTCACTTGCATCGCAGCGTTATTGTCTGAGGTTTCCACTGTGTGGCGCTAGCATCCAGACAAAATTCTTAAAGTTACCGACGGAACGCTTATTATCTGCTACTAAAAGAAGATGCACTTGAAGGCGCATTCGGCCCATGTAAATGACAGGTATTTCATTTTTTCAAGTTTTTAACGCTGAAAGAAAAAGTATTGCGATTACTCCATGAATTTCTAATGCAAATTTTAACGTAAAATCCGAATTTCAACCATTTAAAAGTAGATTTTGCTGGTTTTTTTAGTTTTTAAAAAGGAACCGAATGGGGACCCAATGGGGTCTTTACGGGTACTTTGTAGAGGCTCCATTCGGTTCTTTAGGTCCACCAGGGGAACCATAATAATTTAATACAACAGTCTTGTTTTACATATATTCATATATCTAGGAAGTAATGTACAGCATTAAAACTGTACATTTTTAGATTCTTCTTTATAAGAATGCAATATAATCGTCGTCCAAATTTGTCATGTCTAAATTTAACGGATCTTTACGTTTCACCACCGGCAAAGTCAGAAAATCATAAAATATTTATTTTCCATCGAAAATGAGTTATGCATAACCTAAAAGCTTATTATTCATGAAATTATTAGCTGTTAAGGCTTTTTCAATAAAAAGTACTAAGTATTTCTATTTAATCTAGAGAAAACGGAATACGTCTAAAACATAACCAGAAAATGCATTACTTGTGAATGTTGTTTCTAGCTTAGACTTTTTAAACGATAAAATATCCATTTCCACACGAAAATACACGACATTACCTGAAAAACGTTACTAATGAATTTCTTTGGCTGTTTAATTTTTTCCATGAAAAAAAAAACCATTTGATTGAGAGGAAACAGACAACCTAGAAGATATTACCTAAAACTGCATTATTTGTCAATTTTATTACCAACTTACCCCATTTTCGTTATAAGATATTGGTTTACTTCCCACCAAAAAAGTAAGAGATAACCTTAAAATAAATTTTTGAACTGTATTTTCTAATTTAGCCTTTTCATGGCCAAAATATATTTATTTAAACCGTCAAAGAAAGAAATAACCTACAATTGCATAAATTGTAAATTATCTTGGCCATTCAATATTTTTCTAATAAAAAAGTACCGTTTAGTCGAGAAAAAACGGATGACCTACAATACTTAATCTAATCTTATGATTCTTTTTATATATCTAAAAAAAAATTTTCGACCAGAAGATTTAATAAAGTTTAATGAAATATGGTTCTGTATTTTTTTGTATTATTTAGTATTTGACATTTTTTATTTTTTAAGAACTGCCGTGTGATATCTACCTATTCATCAAAATAACAGTTCTAAAAACCATATAAACGTCCGTGCACGACATGAAAGTGTTAGGTAGTGGCAATTCAGTGATGTTAATTGTAGTGAGTTCGCAGTGGAAATAGCCTCGACGCATACATTAGTACCGCTAATGCAGGTTCGGGTTTCGGGCAAACTTCTAAAGGGATAAGGGAAAGTGCTTGATAGAACAATCCTCTAAGCCTCAGGATGAGTAGCCATCAGCTCTTCACCCTCGAATTCTATACAACGATCGTTCAGATACGCACGTGCCATTGAGGAATACCACGGAAAAGCTGGGAAAGGTTGGTGCAGCGATTATCTTCTGGAATATTCATGGGTTCTCAAATCTCAAAGACCTTAAGTCAGTGAACAACGAGAAAATCATCCTCTGTATGTATGAGACATGGGTACCAGCTTCAAGCATGAATATGTCTATATTTGCCGAAGATATGCTTCAATTCATCTCAACCGCACGGAGAGAAGCGTCAAAAGTCAAAGCGATGCGCGGGATAGGTATTTTGTTATGTGAAAAAAAGTATTTTGCTAAGTTACTGTTATCATCTTTTGAGTATATATTTTTATTGGTCAAAAGTTTAGTCGTTGATTTTATACTGAGGGTAGTTTATGTGTCCCCGAGCACTGATATAAGTTACATTTCAGAGAATTTTAACGCCGTCCTTTCCTCACTTATTACCTTATAATCTTCTTTATCTATGATTATCGGAGGTGATTTCAACTGTAGAATGGCCCATTTTAATCAATTAGATAGGAATAAAACTTCCCATAATTTATTTTTGTCTCATGAAAAGAGTTCGAAAGATTCCTATACGAATTTTAAAGGTAGTAGTTTAGTTAATTTTATGGAAACTAACGAATTTATGTTGTTAAATGGAAGATCGATAGGTGACTCACCGGCACAGTTTACGTTTGTTAAGAAAGGGGGAGGTCTCGGTTTAGACGATATGAATGACAATTTGATAAAAGAGGCGACAGGAGTAGCAGAGAGCTTGGGAATGAAAAAAGAGATTAAGAATAAACGAAGCATTCTTTACAGGGATAAAATGTGGTTTGACGGGGAATGTCGCGAAGTAAAGCGTAGTATGAAAAAAGCTTTTAGGAAATGGCGTGAAAGAGATTTTAAAGGCTTAGCAACAAATCGTATTTGCAGCTCAAAATGCATACAAAACGATGAGAGATGTTAAACGAAGGGATAACGAAAAGGCAGCGGTGGAACAACTAGCTGCGACAAGTAATTCGGCAGCTTCCTGGTAAATTGTAAATGCAAAGCGTTGTAGAAACCTAAAAGCTAATGTTATGGATAGGAAAACCTGGGAAGCTTATATTTGTGCTATTCTTCCGATCTATACCTTGTTCGCACTCTGTCACAATCGCATCGTGGTGCCTTCATTAGACAAGCGAATTACAGCGAGCGAAATTTTAAAAAGTCTGAGTGATCGAGTGACCCTGACAACTACAGGCCGATAACTCTAGTATATTGCATCCCCAACATTTTTACGCAAATTCTTTCAGAAAGGCTAATAACTTGGATAGAAGAAAACGATGTAATTGCGGAGTTTTAATCGGACTTAAGGAGAGGCTGGGGTTGCTTGGATAACCTTTTTATGCTGCATGCCATTATTAAAATTCATCTTAGGCACCCAAGAAGTTCGGTGTACGCAGCGTTTGTCTGCCGTGATTTAGAAGAACACCGTTGACTGCAAATCGGATAAGTCACCTGAAAGCAGTTAATGGTAGGCGGCTCAAGGGACTTATACAAAATGCAGTTAACGGTTTTCTTCCAAATCACGACAGTTGTCGAGTTAAAATGTGCTTTTCCTTCCATCTCACACGATTTATTGTAGAATAGACTACACCAAAAGGGCACTAGTACTAAGTTTATAAATATAATAAAACACTTTTACGAAAACGCGCGCACTAGTGTTAGAACAAAGGAAGGCTGCACAGAATTCGTAAAGGTTTCCCAAGGGGTATTGTAAGGCGATGTACATAGCCCTTATTCCTTCTCTATATTTGTTAGTGATTAGGAAGATTTCTTGCAAAGCCAAGGGTGCAGGGGAATTTCTGTTAGCAGCATTGTGGAGATCCTGATACTGGCGTACGCGGATCACTTAGTGCTGCTGTCAGATACCCCGGTAGAATTACCTAGAAAATTGGATGCGTTAGCTTTATATTGTACTCAGAAGAGATTAAAAGTGAACACAGAGAAAACAAAAATTGCGATATTACGAAGAAGGGAAGACGCTTCATTCGATACATTTACTTTATTCAAGTTTGGAAAGGAAAAAATCGAGGTAACCAAAGAATACCCGCATGTAGGGGTACCGTATAGAAACCCTTGTTCATACTCTAGCTCTGCGAAAAAGTTTGTAAATTCGGCTGATTCTGCGGTAGGAGCGACCTTGGGAATAAATAATAATCTCAATGCGGACTCATGGTCAACATACGCTAAAATGTATCAGAGCTTGATAATTAGCACTCTATTATACGGTATCCAAATCTGGGGGCAAAATAATTTGGGTGATATCGAAAAAGTGCAGCTATCTTTTTTTAGACAGTTGTTGCAACTACCCTCCTGCGCGCCCAACTATGCGGTACGGCTGCAAACTGGAGCGCTTCCGTTGTCCTGTGTCATACTTTCAAGAACGCTGTCTTGGATTGAGAAAATTTGTAAAATGGAAAATTCGCCGTTTCTGAGCCAGTCTTTGGTAAGGTTGGTGGGGTTGGCGCGCGCAGGGATTGGAGGGAATATGCATAACTGGTTTGGAGCAATAAGGCACTTTTTAGAGTAAAGTGAGATGCTGCAGGAATGGAGCACAGCTGCGACTGAAAATATAGTAAAAAGATCCACCGAGTTACTTAATATATATAAAAGAAAGCAACTGCAAAAGGACTTAGATTCCAGGATGAAATCGAAGAAATTAGTCATCTGGCCTCACCTTGAGGTTAGACTTGGAGTACCGCCTTATCTGCTAAAGAGAATGCACATTAAGTTTAAACGAATTTTCGCACAGTAAAGGCTTCTTAACATTCATTACAAGACAATAAGGCTGGGTCACGAGAGATGAGAACTTCCTCTGGGGGGGAGTTGCGGATGGTGCGACGAGGAAATAGAAGAATTTCATCATTTTTTGTGTGATTTCCCGAAGTGGAGGAGTGTTAGGGGTAAGTACTTCCCAAAGTCTCAGAAAAGAGATCACCCAGAAGTGTTTTGGAAGAGAATAATGTCAACTAACAGCTAGATGGAGTATAGTGGGCTTCGGACGAAGAAAGGGAAAAGATAGTAAGAAATGAGATGCCGGAGAACTTGGAGAGAAAGGAACTGAAGATAGAAAAATAAGAAATGGTAAGAAGCAAACGAGACGAGAAACGAATGTAGGGAAGAATTGAGGATATGTTACTAGAATATAGCAGGATTGGAGAAAAAAGATAGGAAGATCGTGAGAAATTTGATACAGTAGGATGTAATCGTAGTGATACAGACGTGGCTAAATGAAATAGATGAGAAAGAGTAAAGGAAATGTTACCAAAAAGTTACAAATCGCAAGTTTAATATGCAAAGATGAAGAATAAGATGGGCAGAGTAGTGGGAGAAGTGACGATCAAGGTAGGGAACGACTTTACAACAGGGAGGGCTGAGAAAAAGAGGAAAAAACAAAACGAATGTTTAGTAATCGAAGAGGCAAAAATGGAAGGAGAGAAGTGGAAGATTCTACAGGATTATGTGAACGGTGATATGCAGGAGAAAGCAGAAGAGATGGAAGAAATGATGTAGGATAATAAGAAAGAGATTACCCTTCTTAAAGGTGGGTATTTCAATGCGAAAACAGCAGAAAAAGAAGGAAGGGAATAGGGAGGAAAGAGGGGAAGAAAATGCATAGCTAAGGTACTGAATAGGGACGGAAATAAATTCTTAAAGAGCTTGAAGTAGCTAGGGTGGTTTATCTTGAACAAAAATATAGAGAGTGATGAGTAACGAAAAAAGAAAACAGGAAAAAGTATTGGACAATAGAAGAAGAATAAACGTTTAGAGAAAAGTTCAGAAATATCAAAATGGGAGAGGGAAATGTGGGTGAGCAGCTGGACAAAATTATAGGATAATAAAAGGAGGATTAGAGTGCACAAGCAAAACAGAAGTTTGTAAAGAAGGGAATGAAGGTAGATGGGATTAAGATTTTAAAGAGAAAAATAAGGAGGTCAGAAATGAGTTAAGAAAATGAAGAAAAGAAAAAAAATTGTGTTCAAGAATATAGGAGAAAAAAGAAGAGGTATACTAATTCGTTTGATCAAAAGAAAGAGGAAGAGAATAAAAGGTTTGCGAAAGAGGCGAAGAAGGCTAGGGCGGAAGAAGAAGTCTAGAAGGTAGTAAATAGAGAGGGTAAAAGAGTAAGCCAGGGCATTGAAATGGTAGAATTGAAATATATTTCATGGATTTGCTAGGAGAAGTAGAGAGAAAAGTTATGAAAAAGGGAAAAAGTCCTTTGGGGAAGAAAGGTTGGGAAGAAGTCATAACGAGGGAAGAAATAATTAAGGTTTTGGAAATAATTAACAATGGAAAGCACCTGGTATAGATAAGATTCAAAATGAAGTCTGGTAATATGGGGTGATAGAACTAAAGGAATAGGCATGGGTAATGTGTAATAGGTTATGGAAAAGGGAGGCAAAGAAACGCAAGGGGGGGAGGTTAAAGATTATACATGTGTAATGATGATGCTAACATTGCATGAAGTATATGTAACTGTTATGTCGGAGAGAATAAAAAAAGAAGTTGAGAAAAAAGATTGAGCCACCGAATCAGGCAAAGTTGATAAAAGAAATGGGTGTGATAGACAAAATATATGTGCTGAATTATCGGATAAATAAAGGGGTTGAACAGGAGAAAGGGGCGATGATACGAATATTTGTAGACTTGAAGGGGACGTTTGACTCCTTGGACATAGTTGAGATAGTAATCTCATACCTGGAAGAAGAAATGAAGTGGAAGGAATGGGGATGAGTTAGGATTGGATCAGGAAAGATATATTCGCGGGAATACACAAACGATTTAGTGCTGTTTGACGCCTTGGACAGAGTTGAGATAGGAATCTCAGACCTGGAAGAAAAAATGAAGTGGAAGGGATGGGGAGGAGTTAGGATGGGATCGGGAAAGATATATGCGCGGGAATACACGAACGATATAGGGCTGATAGATGAGGGTAAAGAAGATATGAGGGGCTTGATTACTGAATTGCAGAAATGGTTAGATGGGAAAAAGTTGTATTTGTGTAATCGTAGGATAGACAAAGATCATAAGGTTTAGAAAAAGAGGGGAAATAAGAAAGAATGGACTGGAAGATGGAAGGGAGTGTAGTTAAAAAAAGTAGAGGAAATTAAATACATGGGATATATTTTGCAAAGAAATAGAGATAATAGAACTTATATAAGAGAAAGGATAAAAAATGCAGCAGCGATAATTAAACAGGTATGGGAAATAGGGAAGAGAAGGTTCAAGAAATATTGGAAAAGTAGAATGTGGTTATTACATACGCTTCTATGACCGGTACTAGGTTATGGAAAAGGGATGGGTAGAGAGAAGATGGACCAGAATAGCAAGATTTAGATTAGGGAAATATTGGAGCATGTATGGGATGGATTTAAAAGAGTAATGGAAGACAAGGGAAGCTAGCAAAAGAATGTAGGAAAGATTCTAGGGGAAAGATTCTAGAAGACGAAAGTCGTCTAGATTAGAAGCGTAAAGATTTGTAAGTAGTTATTATTATGTAGTAGTATAATTAGATTAAGATGCGCTTTATCTCACTCTCTAGTTCTCTCGCTTCAATCGATCACTCACTCTTCAGACAGTAGAATTGTGCTGGATTAAGATAGAATCAATGAGATATAGAAATTAATGTAAAAAGTTATAAATATCTTAAATAGGAAGTGTAAGATAATATAATGTTTGCATTATGAATAAAGAAGAAAAACCATATAACTTACGAGAAAATCGGTTTTCCTATTTCACCCCCATCTCCCCTCATTTATTTTCAAGAATTCAAATGGTGAGACTTGTTTATTAAAAATTATTTTAAATTTTGTCTAATTAAAAAGAAACTAGCAATAGCTCTTTACATTAGAGATTTTATAATGGAACCGACTCGACCTAGGACGCTCAATATAGCGATCTGCTGTGGTATGTTACACTTTTTCACTCTGTAATAAACTGCGGTATGCATTGCTCGTTGGGCTGAGACATTCGAAGTCTCGCCTACATTATATCGCGAGCGTAAAATAGTAAAATGGCCTTCTATCCGTCATCTTTCGTATTGGTTTCTCTTGTTAAGTGGTTGCGAACATCGTTAAACTTTGTAATCAGCACCTGTGAGCTTCCTTGGTAGGTGGAAGAGGTCTTGGCACGAAGAGCGAATGAACCAAAGTTTTATGAGCGCAACGAAATCGTTTCGCGCTTACGATTCTCTTTCAATCACAGCAAGTCACGTGATCTGCATGCTATCATGCTTAAATAAGCTTGTAAATAATCAATAGCTACTTTCCAACTTTCAAGACTTGGAATAAGAGATTCAAAAAAAGTTAAGGCACTGAAAACTAAGGGTTGCAAGTATGAATAAGCACAATTCGAGTACAATTGCCCTTATGTGCAAATATTATAGGAAATTCAGTGTGGACCTACAATCATTTTTCTGCAATGAATTTCGTATAATTTTTTCACCTTTATAGAAAATGTATTATATAAAATCATAATGATAGAAGCAATACATACTTAAATAATGTTCTAATTTCAAAGGAAGTTATTTGAAAAAATACAGAAACTATAAACATATTATTTCTTAAATTAATGTAGGATTTCAGATTATTTTAAAGAATTTCTCAGGGTTTTCCAGATTTCAAAGAGTTTCACAGGATTTCAGACGGTAAAAAAATCTAAGATTTCAAGTACATCAATGGATTTCAATTAATTTCAAGGGATTCTAGAGAATTTTCAAGAGTTCGAAGTGTTTTCATCAAGTTTCGTAAAAAGTTTGAAGATTGCAAATACATCAACGTTATAAAAGTAAAAAATCAATTGTTTACCTGTATGACATTTAAACAGATGTTAAAAAGATTTTCGTAAAATAAAGTAATTTAGATTGACGATAATGTTTTAAAAATTATAGTAAATTATAATATATAAGTTGAAATTTAAAATAGATTACAGAATTTGTTTTTTCCGTTTTTATTTTTGACATCCAGAAAGAGAGAAAGATGAGGTACATGAATAAAAAATAATTAAATTAACAATAAATTTCAAGTAAAGCTTCAATAATGAAACTGAATCAAGAAAAAATGTCATGGATAATTTCAACAAATTTTTTTTAATTTACTAACAAAAATAAGAATAGAGTCAAAACATTAGAACTCAAATTAGACAATCTAAGAAAATCTCATATAAAGGAATATAATTTGTTAGATCAGTTACTACATTCAGACATTTGTACCTTCGTTTATAATAATTAACATTTAAGTTGTGAATCTTTTAAATTTATTAGGCTCATGGCGTAGAACTTAAAAATGTTTCCAGTCAATTTCATCGTAAGTTTGAACCTGATGTTTAGCTTTTACTTTGTTATTCTTTGGACTCTCAGTCCGGGTGCTAGGTAGTTTTACTTTGCATAAAATCAGAAAGTTAGTGTAAATTTTCGTTTATTTTGGCTTTCTTATCAAAATACTCAATTTACACAAAAATAAAATGCAAACCAAAATAGAAATTTTGATAATTGTAGGGGACCAAATTTGGTACAAATTGTGTCTAAAACATTTTTCATTAATTGAATATTTTCAGAGTTATGCCCTGGTGAAGTGAGGTGTGTTTCCTAGAATCACGTATACACTGCCCTTATAATCCCATAAAGTACTAATTATGATCAGTTTCTATTGTAAACATATATAATTCACTTTTCATATAT
>NC_046661.1:44323043-44329086 GCF_010883055.1 Belonocnema kinseyi | reverse complement strand
TTGTAACAATTATTAAATGAATATTTTACATAGGTGATAAAATATATGTGCAAAAAATAAACGTTTATACTTGTTTCCACACCAACAGTGAGGTAGAGTAGACAGTGCTTTTTTTATTATGGTTTCCTCAGTAGTTCTATTCCACATCTTCAATCTATCTGTGAACTTTTCAAAATTTATCTCGTCGCTCTCTTCGGTCAATCTCCAGTTATTTCTAGGTTTTCATTCATTCTTGTCTTTCGCCTCGTTCTTCTTGACGGTGCTGGTTCGCTGATTAATTCTTCGATTACACGAATTGGTTAAGTTTCTTCATCCTCTTCCGTGTTTTCTTCTTCTTCATCCTAATCTCCTATATTCGCAACCTTTATTATCTCCAATATCTTTAAAAAATTCGACGACAATAGTCTCGCTTTCTCCATCTGAGCCATCCAATATTTCAGGGACGTTCTCACACGAGCTTCCATTGCAGTGAATACAAATGCTGTTCCGTATCCTTTCTTACATTAGCAGAAGAAGAATTTCAGAAGAGCTTCTAGAGCAGCATCGTTCATTGCCCTGTCTGGAGTGAGTCCAACCTTAGTTCTTTTTCATCCACAGTCTTCTGGATTCTTCATGACTTCGTACCAAGTTCAAACTTCATGATAAGTGCGGAGAGGATGCTTCGTCGCTGATCTCGTGAAATATTTATACCGGAGAGAATCGAAAGAAATATCTGCTCCACATGCTCCGTACAGGATAATAAAGATTTTTTCTCCAGCTGCAGCAACGTCATCAGGGCAGACGATGGCAATCGAAAGGGCGGACAATTTTTCGTTAAAAAGTGTAGTCATGTCATAGGTAAGGTGCGGTCTTGATGGACGTATTGATGTAATTCAAACTTCAATATGGTCTGAACATTTTTTCGCAAGCTAGCTTGTGAAAATCATCCTCTTAGCCTACTTACTTACTTAAACAATGTGCATTAAATAGTGACCATCAAGAGACCTTGGCAATTACCATCAGGGCCATATCAAGGTCACTCTTTGTTTTTTAATGAAAGCGATACTGTTTGACATCGGAAATTAAAAGAAACGAAAATTTTACTTCAAAATGTGTAGTCAGGTCATAGGTCAGGTGTGACCTTGATGGTTATATCAACGTCACTCAAACTTCAATAAGGTCTAAATATTTTTCGCAAGTTAGCTTGTGGAAAATCTCCTCTTACCTCACTTACTTAATTGCTTACTTGAACAATGTGCATATTGACTATCCAGTGACCTTGACTATGATCATCAAGGTCATATCAAGGTTACCTTTGTTTTCTAAATTTAAACGATCCTCTGTGACATCGGCAATCAAAAGAACGGAAAATTAGACTTTAAAAATGTATCTATGTCCAGGTTAGGAGTTCCCTAGAGTTCATCCTAAGATCATTGAAACTTCAGGTATGGCTTTTTTCGCAAGGTAGCTTGCGGATCATCCACTGTCTTACTGTGATTTTTTCTTTGTATACTTACTTTTAGCGTTACCTAGGAACAACGACATGGACGTAGTAAATTCTGTTCCCCTTGGGGTGCTTGATTTGCGTGAGTCACTTTGCCTCTTACGATTCAGGTTGCTTGATTAGCGTGAGTCCCCTTGCCTGTCAGGATTTGGGGTGCTCGATAAGCGTGAGTCCCCTTGCCTCTCACGATTCGGGTTGCTTGATTAGCGTCAGTCCCCTTGTCTCTCAAGATTTGGGGTGCTTGATTAGCGTAGATCCCCTTGCCTCTCACGATTAGGGGTGCTTGATTAGCGTGAGTCCACTTGCCTATCACGATTCGAGGTGCTGTATTAATGTGAGTCCCATTGCCTCTCACGATGGGGTGCTTGGTTAGCATGAGTCCCCTTGCCTCTCACGTTGGGGTGCTTCATTAGAGTCAGTCCCCTTTCCTCTCAATATTCTCAACGTAAGTGCTCGCCATGTTTTCCGTTTACTTCTTGATAGTAAGCTAAACGTTGGTAAAAAGCATTTACAGCATTAACAATTATTTCAGTAAAAATTACATTACCTCAGGTCATTATGTAGAAGTTTATATATCGAAATCGAAGATTTTTAAATCGTTAAATAATGAAATTAAAAGGATTGCTGGGTGTGTACCCTCCGTCTCCATCTTACGAAATGAGTACTGGTTGTAATTAGAACACTTGCCAAGTGAATGACGCCTTGGCGCATGCGTAGTAGTACTTCCAAAAGAATCATAGGTGTAAGTACTAGTCATACTATATAATCAAATAGGTTTGATTGCATAAAAATAGAGTAACTGAACAATGGTTAAAAAATGCGAAGCAGTATATAGTGCACAGAGCAAGACGTAGATAGACTATAAGAAGAGGCAAAACAGATGTTACTTTGTTGAGACAATTTTTTCCTTATTTTCCAATGAAAACCATTTCAGCAAAGACACGCTTATAAAAATTAGGCTCTACATGTAGGATTTCAACATCATTCCATATAATCACAGCTGGATCCCTTTCATGGTATTGAATAAAATGGTTAGCTATGATTTTGTGTTTTTTATCCACATAGTTAATGTTATTATTATATTCATTTATTTTAAGTCGTAGTGGGCGCTTTGTTTCGCCTACATAGGTGCTGCCACAATCATACGTGATTCTATAAACTACGTTACATTCATCTAAAGTGTATAATTTATCTTCACCGAATTAAATAAATTTATTTAACTTGGAATCGACTCTAAAAACAGTTTTTATTTTTAATTTATTCAATAGCCTTAAAATTTTAAAGAATAGTCCCCAAGAAAGGTATGGAAATGATTTCCTGTTTTACATCCATGATTCTATCAACAGTGTCGTTAGAATGTTGGTTTTTCCTCAAATCTGACTCAGAAAGTGACAGAATCGACTAGGTTTTTAAAAATTCCTATTTTATTTTGAATAAGGTGGTTGGATACAGAATTAAGAAGTCTTCCAGAGTAAGTTGCTTTCCTAAACCAATTCGTAATAATGAAGTTATTATCATCTCGGCAAAGTTGTGAATTCCAAAAATTAATAGATTCTTTGTTTTCAATATCAAATGTGAATTGAGGCTTTGGATGGAAGGAGGGCACATAGGCCCATATGCGCTTTTCCCGTAAATCATGTTAAACGACATAGGCATGGCTTTTACATATATCATATAAAGGATATTTTTAAACTCGCATGTTTACATGAGTTCTAAACATTACAAGATCAGCGCGCCTCGACCTACTGCAGTCGTATACTTGTTGATACTAGGAGCATAATGAGTTCAGTGAAATTAACCAGCTAATAGGCCGCACTTCATTGTAACGTGTTCGTGAAAAAAACTAATATAGCTAATGAAGACGAAATCATGTCATCTGAGGCAGAAGCAGAAGACTGAAAAATGATTAAATGACCAATATTGTGAAAAAGGCCAGAAAGTGTTCGAACAAATGTTCTAGAAGCTTCAAATGTGAGTAATAGTATTAACGAAATCTTTCTATCGATTTAAAAATACGAGAGTTCATTCAGAATTTTCTTATTTTAATAAAAAAAGCCGATATATTAACTTCTTTAACGATATTATTCCATTTATGGAAAAAGGGCATATGGCCAAATTTCTTCAAACTGTAATATTAAAAAGTTAACGTGATTAAGTAATCATTTTGCATAAGCATTCTTTAAAAGGATAAGTTACTATACCTTTGGCAAAATACAGTTTATATATTGTGCAAGTTTTTACGTACTTATACTAAAACAAAAACTTTCTCCTTAATTTTCTCGAAACGTACTTTGGCTTATGTGCCCTTCTTCCATCCAAGGCTTCAATTGTAATCTATTATGGTAAGAATTGAAGTGTGAAACTGTCAGATTGATTTTATCTTTAAGTAAAGGAAGAAAAGGATCGTCTACATAACGAAAATAGAACGGAATTTGAAAACCTAATCTTTCCATAAGATTCGTTTCAAGATGTTGCATAACAATCTCAGCAAGAATTACGGATATGGGTGAGCCCATTGGGCTGCCAAACGTCTGCCTGTAAAATTGATTATCGAATTTAAAATAAGTGGATTCCATTAAGAAAACGATACCCTTTTTAAAGTCATTAAAAAAAATTCTGTGTATTTGCTAATGTGATACCACCTATTCTCTATACCTTTAATAATCATATCTAAAGGAACGTTTGTGAATAGTGATGAGACGTCTAAGGAAGCCATAAAATATGATCATCAGGAATCTTAGGTTTGTTAATTAAATCTTTAAAAGTGAGTGAATTTTTAATAGAATATTTATAGGAAGGTCAGGAGTCAGAAATGATCTTGTTCAATGTTTTGACTAAATTATATATAGGTGAATTAATAGAAGAAATAATCGGTCTCAGAGGATAGTTTTGTTTATGGATCTTAGGAAGACCATAAAATCTAGCAACATTGGTATTTTCAGTTCATTGTGACTAATTGTTTTAGGAAAGCAACTTATTCTGGAATACTTTTTAATTTTTTATGCAACCACCCTATTCAACATAAAATAGGAATTTTTAAAAACCTGGTCGATGCCGCTATTCTACTTTCCGATAATACTTTCCATTTAGATAACTTGCAAACTGTCAAAAAATACTTATGGTATACAAATTATTCTGATGAATTCATACAGAAACATATTAAAAAAAGACTATCTAAGTCAGATTTGAAGAAAAACCAACATTCTAACGGCACTGTTGATAGAATCATTGATGTAAAACAGGAGATCATTTCCATACCTTTCTTGGGGACTATTTCTCACAACTTTAAAAGACTATTGAATAAATTCAAAATAAAAACTGTTTTTAGAGTCGATTCCAAATTAAATAAATTTATTAATTTAGGTAAAGATAAATAAGACACTTTAGATCACTGTAACGTAGTTTATAGAATCACGTCTGATTGTGGCAGGACCTATGTAGGAGAAAAAAAAACGCCCCCTATGAATTAGAATAAAGAAACACAAAAATAATATCAACCATGTGGATAAAAATCACAAAGTCATAGCTAAACATTTGGTTCAATACTGATTTAGATATTTTTAACGAATCTTACAACACGATTTTAGATTCCTTACGTTAACACCTGTTTTGCGTCTGCTTATAGTCTATTTACATTTAACTCTGTGAACTATATACAACTTCGAATTTCTAACCATTGTTAAGTTACTCTATTTTTATGCAATCACATATATTTGATTATATAGTGTGACTAGTACTTACGCCTATGATTCTTTTGGAAGTGCTACTACGTATGCGCCAAGGCGTCATTCACTTGGAAAATATTCTAATTACAACCAGTACTCATTTCGTTAGATGGAGACGGAGGGTACATACCCTGTCATGCTTTTAATTTCATTATTTAACCATTCAAAAGTTTTAGATTTCGATATATAAATTTCTACATAATGAGCCAAGGTGGTTTTATTATTCTTGTAATGACCATCATATTATAAATTTTTACACCATTTTAGTCAGCGATTCACATTTTACGGTTATATTAGATAATCTGATGAGTGAATCGGTCTGATTCTGAAACGACATGCACACATTTTCGAATAAATAGTCTGGACGAAGTCGATAAAATGAGGTTTTCCTTAGCAATACTAATTTGTTGTTTTAAAGACGTTAAATTAAGAAATTTTTCATCTCGAAATTCTTTACATAACGTGAAATATTCCGTTCTTTCGATTAACGATGTCAAACAGAGTCGTTTCAATTAAAAAACAAAAGATGACCTTGATATGAGCTTGATAGTCGTAGTCAAGGTAAAAAATAAGGTCCACACTGGATTCCTCGCAGAGCTGCCAGATCGTGGATAAAATTTACCCCCACCATACCTACCGTTTGGGAGCCGCAAAACAGAAGGTGCATGATTACCACTGTGAGTTCGTATGTAAGCCGAGAATGCACGATTCGACTTCGGTGTTCTGCTGTACAATGATTGCCGATCTGAAGGCTTCGGAAGACTTCGGTGGTCTTCTATTTATATCTCGCTCCCCATTTGAAAGAAATTGAAGAAATTGGCGATTTGGATGTTTT
>NC_046661.1:44320532-44322943 GCF_010883055.1 Belonocnema kinseyi | reverse complement strand
AGGGAGCTCTTCTTAATATTTTGACACCAAAATCATGTCGATACACCTTACCGACTGCGAGTAAAGCCACCCACGCTTTAACTTGACAGACTGTAACTATAGACTTATTGAATGTGCGATATTCAACACTCATTCGGGGTTTGCCCTTCTTCTTTTGCACCAAAACGACGGGAGAAGCAAATTCAGAATTACTGATTCTAATATTTTTTGCCTCAAGAAGGTTATCTAATGTTTTTGTTAATTCCCTTTTTATTGAATAGAAAAATTTTCTAGGCCCAAACTGGAATGGCTTTTCATATCTAAATTAAATTTTTAATTCAGCCTCAACTTTTGGCTACTTCGGTCGTTCAGGTCGAACGTATTCTTCCAAGAAAAATATATTAAATTTTTGTTGATCGCACAATGAAATTTCCGGTTTAATGGTTATACAATCCGACATCCCATAACTAATTAGATCAATTTCTACATTTAAAATTTCGCGATTTACCTCTTCATAACTTTCCTTTCAGTCTATCAAATTAAGACTAAACTTCCGAAAGGCATCGCGACTCAAAACAACTGCATTTTCATTGTGTTATCATCCACCACTAATAAACAGATGTCCCTACTTTTATTGCCAAGCATAGCACTCGTATTTAAACATCCTATTATTTTCATTTTAGAATCATTAATTCCCGAGAAATATAAACAATCAGAATCAATTACCTTAATACAATCAGGTTTTACCAATTGTTGTTCAATTAAACTAATTGGACGTCCGCTATCCAATCGTGAGACGTACTGCATGCTGAAATTCTCACCATCCAAAATCAATTCGTACCTCACTAATTTAAGAAACTCGGAATCTTCTTCTTGTGGCCCGATGTTGGCTACCTGTGAAGATTGTTTTCTTTTCCATGAGCCCTGCCCACGCTGACGGTATTCGCTAATACTGTGCTTAGTAGAATGACGCCTAAAACATGCTCTCTTCTCTCTTTTCCCCTCTTTACACTCAGTGGAGAAGTGCCCCCACCAGCTACAATTAAAACATTGAACTTTACTTTTGCCCTTGAAAACACCATCACTTTTTTCTCTGGCATTTTTTTTTATTTTCCGATGTTCCTTGAGATGGCTTCTTACTTTCTTAATTTGAGAGGTGCTTAGAATTAGGACCTAATAAAACCTTTTCGAAATCTGCCATTAGATTCTCCACCGTTTTGAAGCTTTTGATGCGTGTCTGGTTACGCAGAGTCATTTCCGGAATCCAATTAATGGAATAGTCGATTCTTTTTGATTCTTCAATTGGTACTCGATCAACTAAAATATTTTTATCATGAATATACTCTCTGAATCATTCTCCTCGCTTCCATGTTCCCTCCCCGAACAATGTCCTCAACTGAACTTTATTTGGACGTCGGTGAAACATTATTTTCATTTCCATTCAAAAATCATCAGTTCGAATTTCAATATACTCTGGTTTAGAGTTAAACCAGGTGATGGGTTCGTCTTTCAACCTTGAGCAAATTAGAAACCTGGTGAAATCATCCTCCAGACCATAGAAAGTTTTCAATAACTTGACTTGTCGCTCCCAGCATTCAGAGTTTCCATCAGATCCATCAAAATGCCTTAGTAATTCGGCAATTGCTGTGATATTGATTGTCCTCGATCCGGTACTAGTCATTGAGTTTACCTAAAACTAAATGAGATTACGTTTTTTTAAAGCTTCATTCTTACCAGCCAAGACCTAAATTTACTTATGAAATGGAAATTGATAATTCTACATCTTTTTTAATGTTAAAATCATTAAAACTAATGATGGAACTACCATGACTGATTAGTATAGAAAAGGCACTTATTCAGGTAGCATATCAATTTCCTTTCTAACCATCCAATTCAACATAAAATAGCTACTATTAAAAATTTTATTGAAAACATGTTCAAAATCCCGCTCTATCTTTTCACAATACTAATCTTGAGTTTATTGAAAATATTTTGCTTTTCAATAATGATCGTAAAAGGCATTATGCAATATTTTAATATCTAAAAAATTTTGAGAGTTGATTTAAAATTTTAGAAACTTACAAAATTCGGTAAATATGATGTACACACTTTTAATTTGACTAATGTAGTATAAAAAGTTAATTGTTTTAAATTCGAAATGCTTTATATACTACAAACTCGTAAATTCTTCTCTACTAGGACTAAAAAACATTATGACCATTTTACACAGATAGCCCTGGTGCTAGGGAGCTGAAAAGGCGTCTACCTTGCATTGTATCCGGAAAAGTTAGTCAGTGGAAATTTTCGTACAATTTGGTGTTCTAAACAACATGCTAAATTTGCACAAAAAGTAAAATGGCGACTCGCTCCGATATTTTGAAGAAAGGTGCAAAAAATCATTTTTTTGAAAAATTACATTTTTCGGTACATCA
>NC_046661.1:44317666-44320432 GCF_010883055.1 Belonocnema kinseyi | reverse complement strand
TGCAATTATAAAATATTATATTAATATTAATGAATAGTTGACTAACTTTTAATAGAAATAGTTAAACTTTCATCTGAAACAATTAGTTTTCTGCAACAAAAAAAATTTGAATCAAATACATAACTGAACAAAAAACATTTTTTTAATTGTTTTCAACATAATAATAAAATTTTAAATAAAAAAATTACATTTTCATCCGAAAAGCTAAATTGTATACTAAAAAAAGGCATTTCTAATAAAATACATGAACTTTGCAGAAAAGAAATTTATTTTCCATGAAGACTAATTTTCTGAACAAAAAATTAATGTTTAATCATAGTTAGATTTTCGACAACAAAGGTTAATTTTCTACCAAAAAAGAAGAGTATTTAATAACCATACAAAAAATTTTAACTAAAAAAGATCACTTTTCATTTAAATATAGAATATTTAAATTTGTGGTTGAAAAAAATTAATTTTTAACCAAAAAGAAAATAAATTTTCTACAAAATAGTTACATTTTCAGAAAAAAAAAATTATCCAACTAATTGATGAATCATCAAACAAACAAAAATATGAGAAAATAAACGTTAAAATTCTTTGAAATCGCTCGAAATGATTGAAATTAATTGAAAATTCGTTGGAATGTTTTAAAATATCCTGAAAATTTTTGAATCCTTTAAAAGTGCTTAAAATTTTTGAAAGCTCTTGAAAATTCCTTACAAGTTTAAAAATACTTTAAAAGCTTTCAAATCCTTTAAAATCTCATACTGAATTATTGAAATCAATTGAAAATTCCTTGGAATCTATTAAAATATCCTAATATATATCAAATCCTTTAAAATCTCATATTAAATTACTGTCAAAAACTGAAAATTCCTTGGAACCTTTTAAAATACTCTCAAATATTTCGAAACCTTCAAAATATCTGGAACGACCTTGCCAAATTTAAAGATTTCTAAAGTACTTTGGATCTTTTTGAATAACCTTTTCGAAATTTGTTTAATTCTTTGGAATTTCTGTAAATTATAAAAATATATTCAAATTGCCTTGACATGTTTTAAAACATCCTCAAATATTTAAAATTCTTACAAATCTTTTCATATTTCTTGAAATTTTTAAAAGCTTTTGAAAATATCTTGAAATTTTAAAAATACCCTGAGTGTTAGGAGAAACTTTATAATGAGTTTCAGGACTAAAATGCTAATTAAAACATAGTATTTCAAAAGATTTTAAAGGATTTGAAAAATTTTAGAGAATTTTAAAAGATTCCAACGAATTTTCAATGGATTACAGTAATTTATTATGACATTTTAAAGGATTTGATATATTTTAAGATATTTTCATAGATTTCAAGTAATTTTCAAATTATTTTAATAATTTAGTGTGAGCTTTTCAAGGATTTGAAATATTTCAGGGTATGTTTCAAATTTCAAGATATTTTCAAGAGCTTTGACAAATTTAAAAGATTTAGAAGGATTTAAAATATTTAAGAATATTTTTTAAAATGTCAAGGAATTTTCAACTGAGTTTCATAATTTATGGGAATTTCAAAGAATAAACCCAATTGTAAAAGGGTTATTTATAAAAATTTTAAATACTTTGTGAAATCTTTAAAAAAATAAGTTGTAGGCGTTTCAAAAGATTTTAAAGGATTTGAAAAATCTTAGAGAATTTTAAAAGATTTCAAGTAATTTTCAAATTATTTTAATAATTTAGTGTGAGCTTTTTAAGGATTTGAAATATTTCCCGGTATGTTTTAAATTTTAAGATATTTTCAAGAGCTTTAACAAACTTAAAGATTTCAAAAGGTTTTTAAGAATTTTAATTATTTGAGAATATTTTTAAAAATGTCAAGGGATTTTCAACTGATTTTTATAATTTAAGAGAATTTCAAAGAATTGAACCAATTTTATAAGGGTTATTTAAAAAATTTTAAATACTTTAGAAATCTTTATAAAAGTTCTAGGTATTTAAAAAGATTTTAAAGGATTCGAAAAATTGTAGAGAATTTTAAAAGATTTCAAGTAATTTTCAAATCATTTTAATAATTTAGTGTGAGCTTTTTAAGGATTTGAAATATTTCGGGGTATGTTTTAAATTTTAAGATATTTTCAAGAGCTTTAACAAACTTAAAGATTTTAAAAGGTTTTTAAGAATTTTAATTATTTGAGAATATTTTTAAAAATGTCAAGGGATTTTCAACTGATTTTCATAATTTAAGGGAATTTCAAAGAATTGAACCAATTTTAAAAGGGTTATTTAAAAAATTTTAAATACTTTAGAAATCTTTATAAAAAGTTCTAGGTATTTGAAAAGATTTTAAAGGATTTGAAAAATTTGATAGAATTTTAAAAGAGTCCAACGAATTTTCAATTGATTACAGTAAATTAGAATGATATTTTAAAGAATTAGATGTATATTTTAGGACATTTTAATAGATTTCAAGTAATTTTCAAAATATTTTAATAATTTAGTGTTTAAAGGAATTTCAAAGAATTCTAACAACTTTAGCAGGGTTATTTAAAAAAATTCCAAAGTACTTTAGAAATCTTTAAAAGATGCCATGGTCTTTCAAAATATTTTCAAGTGATCTTTTTTATTAAAAATTTTTTGTATTTTTATCGAATACTCTTCTTTTTTGGTAGAAAATTAATCTTAGTTGTCGAAAATTTAACTATGATTAAACATTAATTTTTTGTTCAGAAAATTAGTCTTCATGGAAAATAAATTTCTTTTGTGCAAAGTTCATGTATTTTATTAAAAATGCCTTTTTTTATTATACAC
>NC_046661.1:44308267-44317566 GCF_010883055.1 Belonocnema kinseyi | reverse complement strand
AAGAGGGAGCTCTTCTTAATATTTTGACACCAAAATCATGTCGATACACCTTACCGACTGCGAGTAAAGCCACCCACGCTTTAACTTGACAGACTGTAAGGACAACTACCCGTTGCCCTTAATTGATGATCAAATCGACTTTTCAGACAATAAAAAGTTCTTTGGCCGGATAGATCTGAAAGATAGGTTTCACCACCTTTGTGTTGCCGAACAATCTCGGAAATGCACGTCATTTGTAATCGTGTATGGGCAGCTTGAATATAATGTTGTTCCTGCCGGATTGAAAACAGACTTATCACGATTTCACAAATTTGTAAACGATGTGTTTAGAGATTTAATTGATTCCGGCGATGTCGTCGCTTACATGGACGACATATCGATCGCTACGATAATAATCAAACATCATCTTGAAATATTCAAAAAAGTATTTGGACGCATGGTCGAGAACAAGATGGAAATTCGTTTGGACAAATATGATTTTCTGTTCACCCAAATTGAATTTTAAGGTTACGTCAGTAGTGAAGAAGGCATTAGGCATTATTTCAAATTTGGGGAAATAGAATTAAATGTATTCAATCTTCTAAAATCAAAATTAATAGAGGCTCCAATCTTAGTTGTTTTCGACCAAAAAAAAAGATGAGCGCATAATCGAGATTAGAAAGCGTCTTGAAAAAAATGAGGATAAGCTGTACGAATACAGAAATGGCGTTTTTTATAGAAAGAGTGAAAATGGTGATGCCCTCTTATTTTATGTTCCGAGTATCATGGAAAAATATGTTATTTTTAAGTACCATGACGACCATGGATATCAAGGGATAGCTGAAGTCTATGATACCATGCACCGTTCTTATTGGTTCCCAGAAATGCGAAAAAAGATTACGGAACACATAAAAAATTGCTGCAAATGTATTGCTTTTTCTTCGACATCTGATGAGTTTGAGGGAATGGTTAACGCAATTTCTAAAGGAAATACGCCTTTTGATTGTGTGCACATAGCTCATATTGATATTTTTTATTCTAGAGTAAAGGCAAAAACGCACATATTAGTAGCTATTGATAGTTTCACCAAATTTACAAAACTTTACCCAACCAAATCGACGACGTCGAAGGAAAGCATTGTGTGTTTAAAAGAGTACTTGCGAACTATAGCAAATCTAGAATAGTGATTTCTGATCGTGGAAGTTCATTTACGTCAATAGAATTTCTAGATTTTTTCGAAGCACATGATGTAAAGCATCCAAAAGTAGCCACTGCGTCTCCGCAGGCCAATGGCTAAGTGAAAATTGTAAACAAAACCCTTGGTACAGCATTAGGAAAATTGAGTGATCAGGAAATCGGAAAATTATGGCCTAAAGTCGTTTATGATTTCGAATTCTAAATGAACAATTCTGTCCACGCATTTACTAGTGAGATTCCGAGTCAATTATTATTTGAGATAACTCAGCGAAGAAAGGTGTGTGCTTACGTGAGAGAATTTGTAGAAAATAGCGTGCATAAAATCAATAGGAATTTGACATAATTAAGAGCAAAAGCTGAAGGTACGCTTTGTAAGGCTCAGGAACGTCACGTGAATAATGCAAATAAAAAAACCAAAGAACACGCATGACTATAAAGTAGGCGATTATGTTATAAATCGCAAGTTTGACTCGACACCAGGTATATCGCCGAAATTAATACCACGGTTCGAATGGCCTCATGAAGTTACTAAGGTATTGCGGAATTAACGATATGTCATCGCTGATATTGAGGGTTTTAAGGCTACACAACGTAGATACGAAAAAATATGGGAACCTCGTAATATGCGCATGTCGATTTTGAGAACCTGAATTTTTAAAGCGCCGAAATCTAAAATCGAGTTTCTGTTTCTCGCTTTATTTAACGGAAGACTCGATTTTGATATATTTAGCGTTCTATTTTAATTGCATTCATTGTGTTCAGGTCGCATTTTCAAACTTTAATTCAGATTGTTTCCATCTCAAAATTTTAATTGTACTTGACGAATGACAAGAAAAGAAGGTATGTTGTATGCCATATCATAATTGACTTCGACTCCGAGGGCGGAGATAGTCAGGATTAGTCTGAGATCCGAAGAGGAGAGTGAGTATCCATTTTAGGTCCTAATGATTTGATGATTGATTCTTGTGCAGAATGGTCTCCTGATTCCAAATATATCGGGTGCACATAGCAAATTCTGCGGTACATTTTTGATCATTTCCCAATTTTTTTTGGAATTATATAGAAATAGCTAAAAAAAGACAATTTCTTTTGGAATTTTGTCATTCAGGTTATTAGTTTAGCTTTGACAAAATTCGAAATTAATACCAAGTTATCTTGTCTGTGTGTACGAGTGTTAGTAAGAGCATCGAATCGGGACAGGCAGCAGGGGGGCGTGGAGGCTGCCGGTTTGAAATCTGAACCGAACCCTCACACAGACGCACACACGCGCTAACATGCTACTCAATAGAATTTTCCATTCAAGCAGTTACCTGCAGATAAAACAATAAAAATAGAAGAAATATATGAGGTGTTAAATAGCCTATCATTCAAAACCGTGTTCCTCCTATTACTTAATAATTTCGCTGGTTGCAATGTATCTACTTATTGTCCAGTGGGTTGGAATTAAGAATCAGATGTTTTGCGTGTCAATTAAACAATTGAATACCTAACATTTTTGTTGAAAATATTTGATTGTTTATAAATGGATACAATTGAAGATTACCTACATTTTTTAATCTGAATGCATATTGTTAACAAATAAGTATATTTTTTAAAATTTTATTCCGAGCCGTGAGTATCAGGTGCGGCGAGTTAAAACTGAACGTTTGCCTTCGCAATTTGACATAGAATACGAATCAAATATTACTTTTTAAATACCAACAGTCATATTTATGAGATTCACAAAAACTCCAGAAGTAATTAAAAGAGTTTTGCGAGTTTTTGGCGTTTATTATGATTTTTTGCCAGAACTTCGTTAGAGTTAGTCTACAATTAAGGAAATTTTGACAGCAATCATTTTTCAGATCATTTTATTTCTAACAATATTCTCTTAAAATAACGCTAAGAAGATTTAGTTTGTCTAACATTATCCATTTCCTGTCCCCTTTTCAATTGCAGTGGGGTACTAATTAATTCAAGTGAACAAAAAAAATTCTTGAAGCAATTTATTATTATTTATAATAATATAATGTTTGAGTAATGCAAGAAAGTTGTGGTTTTCTGAAGTTTTAAAGTTTTGTCGACTTTTTACTTACTGACATAATAATTAATACAAGCTGGGAAACATAAAAAGTTGATGATTTTTGAAGAAAAAAACAGCAGTATGCTAGCATCATTCTAAGAGGATATTATCATAAATAATAATAAATCGTTTGAATAATCCATTTGAATAAATGTATTAGATTACTGCATTATTACAACTGTATCGTGGTGAATTAGTAGAAAAATTCGTATAAACTAAGATTTATTTTAGAAAATCAGCACAAAAATCAAAATTACAGCCAAAATCTCGCAAAACCTAATATTTCATGTATGCTTTAGTTTTGACGATTCTGAAAAAAATGTACAACAGCATCTTCTTTTCTTATGGGAAATACGTGTTAAACTTCAAGATGCTTGCGAAAACTGTGATCATAATGTCTGTTTTTTCTTAAACGCCTCATTTACTTTTATGGATTCGAATGAATTTCGGGTCAATATCTCCCTATTTTCAAAATCGTATAGTTATATGCTGGAAATAATTTGTATTACTTTTATTACAATATTTTAAAAATTTACAGTTTAGGGCTCTTAAACGTAAGATCTACTTTATTTCCAAATATTAGTCTGGAAATAGTGCCATTTCAATTTCGTCTAAAACTTACAACAGGGATTAAATCGTAAACAGTCATATTGGTCTTGCTTTTCATGATTACCTATACTTCTTTTCTATGGCACCTGGGCAGGTTAAGCTGAAATTAGGGACTGAAAGCCCTCACGGTAAACCTTTTTACAATTTTGGGACATTACATGATTTTATTTTAATGCGTTCGCATGTTGGGAAATTTTTCACGCCTGTTTGATATAAAGTTTATTATCTCTTTTTCCACCGTTTCATGAACTTTAGACCAAAACGTAGCTAACTCCACGTTTTAAAAATTTCGCCTTTTTCGGAAAATTCAGTATTTGACGATCTTTCGACAGGAAACGTCGGTCCGGTGCAATTTCGGTTTAATTTGTTTTCATTAAACGCACAGTGACTCAAAATGGAACACCGTGGTTTATCTTTAAAAAAGTTAATAGAATATAATTTTCAGTTGTGTATAATCTGTCAAAGGGTTCAACACGATGAAATTAATTCGACAGAAGAGGGTCGTGCAAGGGTAAAATGGGCCGCCTCTATACGAGAAGATGAAGTGTCACATCGACTATCGTTATTACTAGAAAATACGGAATTTTGTTATCATGGCGAAACGTGCTACAAAAATTATACAAATAAGTGGACGATGGCACAAAGTGGTGTTAAGCGAAGACGCTTAGAATCTGAACAAGAAATTCAACCAATGGATATGGATTATTCGCAAGACTTGGTTAACAATCTTAGTGATTCTGTGAATAGTGCAACATCGACTTCTACTGGCAGTGAATCAATGAATTTAAGTGAACCAATCAATTCAGATGCTTCGATTTGTGTAGAATCCATTCATTAAGGTGGCAACGGAGAAGAAAGGGAAGGGATCTTAAAGAATGTATGCAGTTTATGTTCTAATGTAAAACTTAAAGCTGAAAATGTACCACGTAAAATGGTACACCAAAAGAGAGCAGAAACCTTCATCAAAATCTTTGAGTATTTCGACGGCAATTTTCTAAAAGAAATAAGACTCTTTGAAAATTTTTCAGACGTTCTTGAAGGACATTTATATTTCCACCAAAAATCTTTCCGCTCTTTAGAACGAGATTATGATCGTGCAACTTCTGAAGATAGAAACGGTAAACTATTTTCTCGAAAAAAGGCCATTCTGGATGTTTTGGAAACAATACATTCACAGTTGGAAGCTGGTGTCGGATTTTCATTAACTGAAATTACTAATAATGTAAGGAAAACAAATGTGCGGAGTGTGTTAGAAACAGAGACGTTCAGAGAATTTTAAAAGAAAAGTATGGAACACATGTAAAGTTCTCATTGTCCACGGACCAAAGCAAACCTACTATGTTCTTCAGTTCTAAAGTGGCAGTGCAAGACATTTTTCATACTTTGCAAATGAAGGAAGAGATTTCTAAATCCGGAGAAGAAATGAAAGATTGTGGGCGAAATATTCGACGGGTTCTTTTGCATTCCGTGGACTTTGGTTTGGCATATAAATTTTGTGATGCTCACGATTTAGAAACTGCCTGGGTCAACACAAAACTTTCATGTGAACTAAGACCATTTTTTTCAGGTTTGCTTGGTCTTGAAGAAAACTATTTTGATATGCAATATACTGCCGAAAATGCGTCATCACACAGTGATGATGGGGAAGAGGCAACGCAGTGAAATTTCATTCGAAATATGTGGTTGAAAATTAATTGCTTATTTCAAATATTATTTTACGCACATCATAATGGTAAAAAACGCACACCTTTGCACGCCATGACCGGCATGACGGTTCATGCAGTATATAAAAGTAAAAGTATTATAGACAGCTTGAATAGAACTGGCATAAGCGTCAGTTATTCCGAAGTGAGAAGATTTCAGAATGACTTGGGTGCATTTACCATAGAGAAAATGGGGTTCAGGATTTTAAACAATTTATTGCACGGAGGTCCGAAGAATTAAATTTATTTAAATACTGGAATAACGTGCTCATTCTTATAAGTCTGGTACGTAACCTTGTGAGAGGTGATCCTGAAGGAAATTGGGACTTACACGTACAAACAGTAAAGAAGTTACTTCCAATTTTCCACGTTATGGATCGAACGCATTATGCTAGGTGGGGTGCAGTTTATTTGGAGGGCATACTTAACCTTGAAAAAACTTCTCCGGAAACATATAAGAAATTTAAGGAAGCGCGATTCTCTGTTAAAACATCGTCTGTCCCTTGCATGTCAAGTAGTCCTGATCTAAAGCTGGAACAAACAATTAATAAAGAAAAAAAAGGACCTTCAGGTATAATAGGTTCTACAAAAACGAGAGAGATTGTCGCTTTGTGGAATATAATTTATCACGAAGTTCAAGATATTTCCAATTTGTACAGAGATTTAACGTTTTACAAGAATTACTCGAGCGAACTTGAAGTACATCACGACAGCTCACAACACTGTATAGCAAGAACCGAAGAAACGATCCAGGAGATGTTCACGTATGTAAAAGGGAAGGTGAATCCTTTTCAACCAGGTCCTCAAGTATTGAGAAACATTGTCACAAAACAAATAGTACAACCAGAAAGTACAGTCCATGCTCTACTGAATATATTTGAAAAGTGGTGTGAAACATAAGCAAAATTTCGCAACGATAGGATTGTAAATCGCACAGAGAGTACTCGTGTTAATCTTCCGTTGTTGACATCTACCAAGAAGAAGGAATCAGTGGGAAAAAAGAAGAAAAAATGTCAGCAGAAAATACAGCAGACAGTGGATTTGGAAAAAGTCCGTGGATATCCCATGAAAAACCTGCTGTCTTTTGAATTAGGTGATGAAGATCCATTATTTGATACAAGCAGATTCTTAAAAACAGGAAGTAACAAGTGTTTGTGAACGAACGAATTAGAAAAAAAACTTGCAGTGAATAACATTTGCCCCGAATCAATGGACACTTGCTCTACATGTTTGATTGTCGATGTCATGGTACTGTGTCGAAAATTAAACTGGAAGAATTTGACAACCTTTAAAGAATTTGCCCGAGCTTTCTGTAATGCAGTAACAGGAAATATGAATCACCAAGTCAGCAGAATCGACATCATCTTCGATTCACACCTTCAGTTCTCTCCTAAAACAATTGAGAGAAATCGTCGTCAAAACTCAGAAAGTGTTTCCATTCATAACATTGATGAAGATGTCAAATTGCCTCCATCATCAGAGAAGTTTTGGCCTTCAAGTGACAATAAGATAAACTTGCAATTATTTCTTCGCAAGTATATCCAGCAAAATAGCAGAAATCTGTGTCCTGATTTGGAAATAATTTGTAGTGGTACGAATTTAATGCAGTGCACTTCATCGGAAAGAATGGCAAATCAGCATACTCTTCAACACCCTGATTTGGAAGAAGCAGACATCCAAATTCTTCCGCACATTTGTCACGCAGCCGACGACGGATTTGAAAACGTTATTCTTTTGTGCTCTGATACTGATGTTGTATTTCTAGTTCTTGCTCATTGGGAATTGTTTCAACAAAAAGGCTTAAAAGTAAGTAAATTCTTTGCATTTCAAGTTTCAGTGACCAATTTACGGATTAAAAATTAATTGTATCTCGATAAACTTTATAAAAAGAGATTATGGTAACATTTGAAGCAGATCAATGAATATCAGTATTTTGCCTAACTAATAGGATCTTTTTTCAATCTTATCCCCAGATTATATCGTAGGGTCGAATTTGGCACAAATAAGGCTAAAAAAAGAATGGTAAAAATCTAAAAGAGATCCCATTTTTATATTTGTAGGGCTTTCAGAAGACATTTGAAGCTGTAGATAAAAGAACGTGATGGAAATAAAAAATGGATTTTTTTTAAAATGCAGTTTGAAAATTTGTTTCAGAAACATCGAAACAGTTACTGAATTTAAAAGAAATATTTATTTCTTCAAAACTGCGTCTTGTTATGAATAATTTGAAAAATACACTCATATAATAACAATTACTAAAGTTCACAAAGTTAAAAAAAGGGCCAACATTTTTCAATTTTGAGTAATCGACTAACTTTGTTGAGTGTTTGAATGTGGAATAGTTGCAAAACACAACTTAACAAATTATTAAATGCTTGTATGTCGTTTTCATCGATGATGTCGTACCTGTGCACTTTTCCCAATAAATATTAACAACCATTTTTATTACAGAAGTTGTGGATGAAATTAGGATCCGGTCATACGACGAGATTTACGCTAATGGACACTCTCGCCACTGCTCACGAATTTGACGTACGTCGTGTATTATCTGCAATTCATCATCTTACAGGCTCGGATTATACAAGCAATGTTGGCACAAAATATGCTGAACTTGTTTCTAAACCCGAGCATTACTTAAAAAACTTTAGTCTAGGTGAGAAACTATAATATTTTGCATATTTTGGTCTTATATTATATTCATTTATTTCATATGTATTTTCATATTTATTTTTTAATTTGCTCTCCAAGAAATAACCCACGCTATTGATTAAATATGAAATATCTGTTTTTTTAGTTTCCACGGAAGAAGATATGGATAATTCTCTTAGAGCTGCAGAAGAGTACCTTGTTAAAGTTGTTCGATCTGCATCTATGAACGTTGAGAGCAAAACCTTTGATCAATTACGATTCGCGATGTACCATTTTAATAACAGTGGGATTCATGATCTGCCTCCAACAAGTGCTTCCATTCGTTTGCACATACAACGAGCGTTTTATAACACCAACCTCCAACTCAACTGCCTTAATGCACTGAGTAAACAGTTAAATCCATTATTATTCGGTTATTACGAAGAAAATGGATGCCTGTTTCCTAAGTAAAATACCAAACTTTTTCCGCCAACTTCTGAGCTGATTCCAAGATGTAAGTGCAAAACCTGCAGTCGTATAACTTGTCCATGTTATGCTGCAGGAATTGCGTGTTGTTCATTTTGTCTTTGCAGCAATAATAATATATGCAAAAGCTTTTTCACATAAAGACAACACCAAATTGAAAATAAAAGTTAAATAAAAAAAAATGAAAAAATGATGAGTGACAAGGCACTGCGCCAGTACTATTTCCTATACTGGAATTTTAACTAAAGGTAACACGGCTGGGCCTAGTACCAAGCATTCTGTATTAGTACACTGTATTAGTACCGTTTCAATTACCATACCATAAAAGCAAGTCAGTATCAGTGCTCGACTACTGTCCTTCAGTCAGTGCTGTGTCGACAGTATAATTATTTAAGAATTGGAAAAATACGTTTCAAAGTGTGATTCATGTGTGCTAAAAGTTCAAAGAACCATCAACAAAAATATCACGAAAACAATTTATTTCCTATTTTTTTTTTAAGAAAAAAATTCATGTACCATCTTTATGGTACAGTGTTGATACATTAGTGGGGTAAAGAATTCCAATTCAATACCAAGGATGTGAACTAAAATTATTACACGTTTTACGCCACTGAATAGTCCAAGGGTATTTTTAA
>NC_046661.1:44301907-44308167 GCF_010883055.1 Belonocnema kinseyi | reverse complement strand
TGGGAACGTATAAAAAAACACGTGTCGAATATTTTTTGATGTTCTATAACATATCACAATTTCAAGAAAATCGGTGAGGTACACCTCGGGTACCTTCCTTGTAAGTGTGGAAGGGCCCATATAGCCACTTTCTCCGAATAGCAATTGCTAGACCAATTGTTACAATATATTCTGGGGATTTTAGTATCATATGAATCAAACTATCCTCATGCTCCATTTTCTCTCTCAAATAACTATTGGTTCTCCACGTATTCAATCATTTAAAAAATTCTCTTTTCAATTCAATTTCGCGATTAATATCTAACTTTTCATATACTGTGATATTTATTTCATTATTCATGTTAATTATATAAGAATCCTTAATAAGAACAACAGTAACGTTGCTTTTATCTGCCAGCGATTCGTCGACAAACGTAATTGTGCAATTACTCTCAATATTTAAAATTAAGCATGGATAGAGAGATAATTCGCTTCTCCATCTACTAAGGATATAGGATTCTGAATTGAAATAGATTGTGCTAGCTGATATTTTATAATATCCATATTTTTTAAATGATCAAAATATGTTTGAAGATTGTTTACTTGACATTTTATCGACTCTATCAATAGTTTTTAATACATGAGCAATTTGAGAAGCCCAGTTATATTTAGATTGAGTTGATTGACAATTACTCAGGTTAATTTGTTTTAAATAACATATTTTTGAAAGACGATCGCTTTCCATCTGAAGAATTTTTATAATCCATTTCAAGGTCAAGGATAGAACTCTATACCTTAATTTTACTCTACCAATCTCGAGCCTGAGTGCTGAAACTTGTAAGTTTATTGGTAGGTGAAGAAGTTTTTTGAAAAAGCCTCCTTGTGTAGAAATACTCACTTGGCTCCAATAAAAGTCCGGCACTAGGGGAAGGGGGAGGGCTAGTCAAGGAACATTTTTGGACAATGTCCCTACTCAAGGGGTGGTCGGTGGGTAGTTGGCTTCTTTTTGATGAACATTTCAAGTTGGGGCCTGGTAGGGGACTAGTCGAGTTCCTTCAACAACAAAAAACTTAATTCTCTGTGTAGGCTATTTTTATGTCAAAATTCCTTGGTGGGTTCTAGCCGGTCTCTGGTCGGGCTTTTCTTGTTTTAAAGTTTCTGACAAAGTGTTTTATATAATGAGTTAATCTGTACAAAAGCACAATTATTTACTTGTTTTTAATTCAGAAAAACATATTTAATAAACATTTTTACAAAAACCTTAACTCTATTTACTGCTGATCTTTGCCGCTGCGAGCGGTAGTTTCAATATTTTCTAACCTCAATTTCAATCTGACTCAGTCGAAAAAAAATAATATTGACATAGCACGGGAACAATGAAATATTTGTGAAGGTAAGTTTATTCTTATGGTTAGTGTAATAAAGTTCAGTTAATTCGATTTCAACGTTTTAAATTAGAAATGCTTCCCATCTATGGCCATAGTTCCATATTTTAAATGAAATTTTGGAAATTTAAAAACCACGAAAAATATTAAGTTCTGATTTTTTAAAAGTAAAATGGTAAAATTGAATTTTGAGGTTAAGATTTCTATCACACATTCATTCGGTAAAATTTCAAGTAAATTTAACAAAATTAAGTGTAGCATTGACTATTGAACTATGTACACGTTATTCTATTTATAAGAGGAAAATAAAATGGTGTTTTAAAACTATAATAATTTCAGTAGTGACAAAAGGTGTCTTATTAAAAATGTTGTTGTCAAATGTGTTTTGATTCGTATTTTGCATTATTTAAAAATAATTTGGATTAGTGATTGCAGTTTTCATTTATTTAATTTCTAATAAAGACTTTTAAAAAACTATAATCGACTATCTTGGAATATATTCTACGTTACTAGAATGTCGTTTCATTGTTACATAAAGCTACGTACAACATTCTAGTGAAGTAGATAGTCTGGGATCCGAAGAGGACAGTGAGCATCCATTTTAGGTCCTGATGATTTGATAATTGATTATTGTCCAGAATGTTCTACTGATTCCGAATATATCGGGTGCACATAGCGAATTCCGGGTCGTTTTGTTGTTATTTGGCATTTTATGTGTTTAGATAAAAAATGCCATATCTCTGAAAATTATTAAAGTTTTGAAAATATTTTTCTACATTCATTTAAAAAAGTGTGATATGCACAAATTTTGTTCATAATGTATGTTGATTTAATTGATAGTTTTCGAGAAAAACAATAAAATAGCTTTTTAATGAAAAATCATTTCTACAGTACATTTTTTATCATTCCACAATTTTTTTCTGGAATCATATAGAACTAGCTGAGACAAAGATAATTTGTTGAACATTTTTTTTTAATTAGGCTGTTGGTTTAGAAAATTCTATTAAGTAGTATGTTTGCGAGTGTGTGCTTGTGTGTTAGGTTGCGGTTCAGATTGAAAACCTGCAGTCTCCGAGACCCCCCTCGCTGCCTGTCCATTCAATGCTCTTACTATCGCTCGTACACACAGACGTAAAAACTTTGTATTTATTTAGAATTTTGTCAAAACTAAACTAATCGCCTAATTGAAAAATTTCAAAACCAACTGTATTTTCTTAGTTATTTCTGTATGATTCCAGAAAAAAATGATTAAATGATAAAAAATGTACTGTAGAAATCGTTTTTTATTAAAGCGCTATTTTATCGTTTTTCTCGCAAACTATCAATTAAATCAATATACACTATTAACAAAATTTGTTCACATCACACTTCTCTAAATAAATATGGAGAAATATTTTCAAAATTTTAATAATTTTCAGAGATATGGCATTTTTTATCTAAACACATAAAATGTCAAATAACAACAAAACGACCCGGAATTCGCTATGTGCACCCGATATATTCGGAACCAGAAGAACATTCTGCACAAGAATCAATCATCAAATCATCAGGACCTAAAATGGATGCTCAAGTGCTCTTGGGTCCCAGACTAAGAGTATAGTTGACACAATCTGTTTGTGGAAATTTTAAAGTCAATACTATTTTTTTGGGGACAGTCGTGTTATTGTGCAAACCCTACTAGTAACCGACTAGAATTCGACTGGGATAAGTCGGGTCTACTGACCAGCCATGACTAATTCACTGAGACGGAACTGGTCGGGGACAAACTAATCAGTAGTTCCGACTAGCCCCTGACTTAAAATAGCACATTTGCATTTCTACACGGGTAATTGATTGACTTCAATATTTTCGAGATTGTTTCTTTTATCAATTTTTTAACTTTTAAAACGGCGGTTCTTTTTAATAACTTATTTAAAAAGCTTTAGTAATACCAAAGAGTCAAGTAAAAAATTATTTTCTTTCAAAAAATACAATTACTAAAGGAACTGTTCTTCATGATCTCATTATGTTTTCGTTTGATGTTTCATCGTTTGACTCTTATTCTTACTCTTGTTAGTGGATTATTTAAAAAATTTGTTGAAATTATCAATTTCATTTTTTCTTCATTGTGTTACATTATTGAAGCTTTCCCGAGTGAAAATTCTTCGACTTGAGTTCGAATTAGTTATGTCTTGAGTTCGTCTTCAAGACATTGCTGTCTGGCTGCGTCTCAAAACTGAGTCGAGATATAGGCCTTTGTCTTACTTTTATGGCCATCATAGGGAACACGGCGTTTACTTGCCTCAAGTCGAGCCTTGTCTTGGCTAAGACGACGTTTCCTTGTCTCAAGACGAGCCTTGTCTTTGCTCAGATGGTCGGCGTAAACTTGCCTCAAGACGAAACTTTTTCGGTTTTACTTTTATATCCTCACCGTTGAAAAGATTAACTTTTTACAATTGTAATTTAGTTATTTCATGCTTTCTTTTTTCTTGCTGTTGCAACCATTATATTTGTATGGATTTTTAATAATTTTACCAAATAGAACTATTGTTTCCTAATGAGAATAGCGTTTTTGATTCTTGAAACTTAAAAAAAAAACGATCTACAAAACTCATCGATTGGAATTGGGATATAAAATTTATTTTTTTGTGCCCAATAATTAGCTTATAACTATCTACTTGTTGGCTGCAGAAATCATAATAATATTGAATTGAAGTGACACTTACTATTCATTTGCTTCTGCAACTGCTTTATTTTTTGGCACTTTCTCACAATTAATTTACTGCTAAGATATATTATACTCGAGCATAACTTTAATTCTGGTTTCCAGCATTGCTTGCAATGGTTTTAAAGTAAATCCAGACTTTCCAAACGTAAGCAATCAGGGCTGCGTGAATCATTTCTGTTGGATTTGAACGGATGACGTAACTTGATGCACCTAACACACGAGTGGGCGGATCGACCCGGGTGAACCGTTCAGAATTCACGATATTGAAGGGCGGGGTCCACTCGATGGATGACTATTTCACCCGACGAAAAATGGTACGTGCTAGTGAGTAAACACTGAAATTAGCGGGAGGAATCTTAGTGTATGATACGGAACGTAGGGTAGAGTGGGGCGAATGAGCATAGCTGTCCTTTTCATGTCAGTCTTTAAAATCTGCTAATTCATTGCTTGAAAGTAAAGTATTATCTATACTCTACAAACATTTTTAATTAAAATTTTGCCAAGATAAAAGTAACTAAAAAAGTATATGCGGAATTAGAAACAAAAATAAAGAACAAGTGCGCTTGGCTCATATCGCATCATGCCTTAGGCGGAATGGATAAGCCAGGCATTGGAGCGAGATAGGTCACTTAACTAAATAAATTATTATATATTATTTGTAATTGAGAGTCTTGTTACGTTTGAGTATTTTGAAATGAAAATATATCTTAAACATAACTTTCCAAAATCGAACGGAAAATTTAAAGTATTTAACGTCAAAATTATGTAATCGTTAATCCTAACCTCTACCGTAACTAACACTACAAAGAGTAAATAGAAAAACGAATTATATCGACATATCTTTTAATAATTATATGACAGAAATAAATATAGCAATTTTTCGACTTGACCATGTACATTATATCAGTAAAACATAAATTATACAATACGTGTGTTCGCAAATACTAGACTGGCCTACTACAACTACTGCATGACACTGAATTTCATATATATTGGGGTATTAAACAGTTTTTTTGAACGTCTGCCGTATTTTTAAACGAAAACCATGTTTTTCTTATTTTTATAGCATTTTACGAGTTTTAAACCAAATTTGTTTAAGACATACACCAGAAAAAACAGTGCTCTCTCTTCTGGTTGGCAGCATCTCATATTATTTTATCATACCTATAACAGTGCTGCTGTCATACTTTTTCTGAGAATTTTCGTCGACGAGATTAGTTTTTTATACGTTTACACCATAATTAACACCCTGCACAATCTGATAATATAAAACATTGCATCCTAACCTACTGACTTCTACACTAAGAGGTTAAGTTAATGCACAGGAAGAGGTAGCTCATTCCGCCCCAGAACAGTGGCTCATTCCGCCCCATATGCCATTTTTCAGTCAAATCCAAATTTCGCCTATTTCAGTTTTACAATTATATATAAATCTATTGAAAACTGAAGGTCTAATAAATAAGCTATCTAAATAACCACTGGAAAATATCTAATATGTGATTTTGCGTGATTCTGAAACCTTCTAAACAAATGCAAAATAGCAGAATACAGTTCTTAGAATTTTTACTTTCGTTTTTTCCACATTTATTCAACATTAAGCGAAAATTTTTCAAAAAAGAAATTTGATCATGTTTTTCCTGATATTAATATAAAAAACATTTACAAAATCAATGATAACCTACACGGTAAAAAAAATTGAGCTGTGACAGGGATATTATTCCTTATTATAGCCAAACATTTAGCTGAAAACGAACGAAGGAATTTAGAAAGATCCCTGGATCAGAGAAAATGAATATCCTTGACCATTTTCCATATACCAGGGATATCGTATAGTCAAAACCCTAATAAGTATAGCTATAATAGGGATATTAATAATAGGTGTCTGAAGCAATTATAGGAAGAGCACCGGTGCATTATGGGAGCAGCGAAATAAAATGGCGACGGTCTAATCGGGAGCAGTGACAGCTGAGATTTAATTTGGACAATTAAACGCTTTTTACCACTTAAAATGTGCGCGAATGTTAATATTAAATGGAGTTTATGATGCAGTAATAATAATTTACATGTGTTTCAATTGTACGCAATAACTACCAGGTGCATACATATGAAACCGGTATTTTTTCAAGAAAAAAACACATTTATTTCAAGAGAATGATAACAAATATTTTATTCAAAGTATGCGCCCTCGC
>NC_046661.1:44296145-44301807 GCF_010883055.1 Belonocnema kinseyi | reverse complement strand
TTAAAATTCGAAAATTTTTTCTAAAGCCTCCAGGGGACTTCGTTTTCGCACGAAAAAATTTTATGTGCCCTTATTGCATCCGGACCCACAATTATACATAATCTGTCGAAAATAATAAACTTTCGAACTTAGCAATTTTTTACAAATTCCTGATTTACGAGAACAATTTACATAAAGTAACTAAATGTGTAACTCTTCTAACTAAATGTTTTACCTAATCCAAGCGTACACTTTCTTTGAGTTTAATATATTCTCGATTCACTCGTTCGCCTCAAGATTTTTTTTTCCGTGTACGAGAAAATTAAGTGACTCATCTTATCCCATATGCTCATCTGCTCCAACCTACCCTAAGTTGATGAAGAAGAACATTACTACTTTTTAGGTTATGGTGCACTCTCTGCATTAAAAAAAAAGAAAACGAGTCAGGCGTTGCCAATAACCATATTATCGACAGCAGTTGTTTTCGAGTCGGAATTTTGTAATTACGTGATAACTGCTCTCCTACCAAGTTTTCCAAGTTATCAACTGCATTCGGGTTCATTCCAAAATGTTTCTTAAATTGTTTTTCGTTAAATTGTGTAACAATTCTTTCAGAAAATCCAATTATTCTAATAGTCGTTTCTCTCGGGCATTGAACTTTCATGAAAAATTCCATTAAAATGCCAGCACATTCCACCTAATTATTACTATCCGCATCTTCACGCCCCTTTTCCAGGTTCACTCGATGAGTTCACTTGGTGAGAAACCTGAACAAACCCCAAACTGTTTGTCACGCTAGGCTGAGCAGTCTCTGCCGCACTTTTTGTTCGAATCCTGGTTAGTCATTTCAATACTAATAAGCATCATGAGTGTTACAGAGAAAAATAGTAAGGGTGGCAGGAATACCCGTGCAAGGGGGCGGATGGCGTGTCTCTCGTTGAAACCACGTCGGGTCGAGTAAGTTTAGGTTATACAACATTATGTCAAGTTTTCTGTTGCCATCGTGATATCATTAAATTTCCATCGAACTTGAAATGCCAAAAGCAAAAAGTACATTTCGAGTTCGGAAGTACAGAATTGTTAGTGAGATTTCTTATATCCGCAATGAAGACGAGAATAAACTTTCATAAAGTGCTTGCCTCCGATAAATTTGACACCTCGTACACCTATGTATTTTGACGACATGATTACGAATATGATAGTGAAAATACCGGTAAAATTTATTTTCAAGATCAAAACCTCAAAAAACTATAAAAATTTCATTTTTTTCGTTTATTTTAATGAATAATAAAAATTGACAAAAAATTTTTAATAAAAGTTGGAAATCTTTCAATGACACATATTTTATGTTTAAAAAGTTTATACACTACGACTAATTGTTTTCGAGAAAATATATGACAAATAGAAAAAAATCAGAGAAATACTGCAAAATGTTTGAGAGATCGACTTAAATTGTATGAAGAAATTATAAAAATTAGGAAATTATAAGAACAATATGTATTTTTATAAGATCTAATAATTTATACCTGTTTCTGGAATATTTGTAAAAGGTTCTTTAGATATTTATATTGTCAAGGTCGAATGCCATACGTTGCGAAATTAGAGACTTTTGAGATCACGGACGCCCGACTTTATTTGTTCCTCTCAAATTGCACGGAAATCATTACCATTCCTAAAGTTGTACTTGTACTTCAACATCCTATGCATTTTCCATTCCTAAAGTTGTACGTCAACTTCCTATGCATTCACATTACTTAAAAATCTTACTTTATACAAAATATATGAATTTCCAGATTAGTAACATAATAGATTAAATGCTTTTAATATTTTCTCGCCCATAATCTCCCTTTTAAAATATCATTTCTCGTGTCACATGTGCATTAGTCAAACAAAAGACATTCCAAAAGAATATTAGAAAGATTCAAAAATATTTATAATTGAAATTCAATTATGAATGTATGTATGGTAGCTTTAAATTTGAACATTGTTTTTTTTTAAATATAATAGTTTTCTCCGAAATACAAACTCTTAACGACAAATTTAAGGAATACAAACAGTTCAATAATATAGAATATTGAAAAATTGAAGTTCTGCAAACACAATGTCTGAAAAAAATATTATTAAAAAAAATTTTAATTTTACAAATTATAAAAATAGAAAATTTCAGGGGGCATATCTGGGCTAGATCGGGCCCCCATTTTGGATGCCCAGATCTGGGGCCTGTCGGGTAGAGAGTTTCATTTACGGTCTGGTGCTAGACAGATTACCCTATCGGGGCCACATTTTTTGCAATCTGGGCCCGACCGGCGCCCCACCAAAATGTCTGCACACATGGATTTTGTACATTGAAACAAGGCATCGTGAAGAGAGTGAGATGCAGAATTTAATTAAGAAATCGTACGTTTGATTCTTTTATTCGATAATTCGCCACGCGATGACCAAGGGGTCTTTATCGTACAGTCTCAGCAGTCAAGACTGAGGCATAATGGACCTCAATGGGATACGGTGCGTCATGTTTATTCGAGTTCTTCGTTATCGCCCTACTATATCTCCTCGCCACGATTTTACTCGATTCTTAATTGCTTTTAATGTGAAGACGAGCGAACGACGTTTCGTAACGCCTTGACCTTTGTATATATAACTCTGCATTTATCGTCATTACCGACTTCGATTTTTCTCTTTTCTTCTGAAAGATTGAATAAAATACTTTAGGCAATCCATTCTTTCGACAATAGAGAATTTGCAAGCATTTTTTAAATTTGTTATTCAAAATTTTATAATTTAAGCGTTTTGTTAAGAATGCCTGTTTATAAATTTCAAGTACCTACTACTTATTTAAAGTTGCTTAAAATTCTGATTGTTCACAAGGGATGCCGATGGTTCTAACCAAAATCCACATGGACGCATGTTCTTCTATACCTACGTATTTCTTTTTAAAGAAACATGACAAGATGGCATGTGTGTGTGTGTGTATGCGCGTGCAACTGGGTGAACTGAGAACTGACTGCGAATTTCATCTGGTCTGATGATTTTATTAAATATCGTGCATGAGATATATACTAGATAACAGCTGCTACATGTGAACAGCATCCTACAGTTATTCGACTATTTGTACATTTACATGCATAGCCAGAAATACCAGAGACCAATGCTTTCAGGAACGTCTGCAATGCAGCACCTGTATACTTTCCGAGATATGTGGCTTGACTGGACTTGAACCTTTAACAATAGATCTGTTACCTTTCAAAGCAGGCGTTTCGTTTTTAACAGATTTAAAACGCCCCGCACGCCGCGATCAAGAATGAAAGAATCGCCGATCTTCATTAATTTGGACAGTCCGTTGGGATTCTCAATAACTTTCTTCATTATTTCTGCATTATTTTGATTCGCATAGTACGCCCCAAGCATTTCGAGACTGTATAAAAAATATAAAGGGTTTACAAACTGGTACTTTTTTGCCCTGAAAATGATTTTCTCGAATATTCGTTGCTTTCACTTTTTTGCTGCCGAGCGTAAGTGCCATAAAAAATAACCATCACTTTGCCATAAGCATTATACAATGCCTTAGCCATAATTTTAGTATGGTTTGCAATCATATCAAACCTTGATACATCGTCGAACCCAAATCTAGAAAGAAGCACGTCTCTTTCAAAAGACTTTATTATCGATGAGGATTATTCTGAGACAAGTTGATCTCGTTCAAGTCCCAAAATAGCAGAAATTAGCTAGTGGAATTTCCTGTTCGTAATTTAAACAAGAATACTATCAGAGCTTGTGTCACTGTACGAGTTTCACTATTTCTTTAGGACCATTAAGTTCATCAGCTCTGAAACTTTCATATTCGATATGTTTGAATAGATATGCAATTTTCTTAGATCTTAGTGGAAAAGCTATTTTTTATCAGACGATTTTGACAACATCGATTTCTCTTTGCGATGTTGATTTTTTTTTCACGTACGATTGAATTCGAGCTTCCTGTCGAACGACAGTCAAATTTTTCTTTGAATAACAAACGCAACAATGTACATGCGCTGAAACAGTTCGTTGCATGTGTACACAAATATACTCGTCATCAGAATCTCCCGAAGTGGATCTCAATCTTCTTTGAAATGTGGGGTCCTCAACTTCGAATTCTACTTTTGGGGAATTCGTTGGCAATTTCTGTTTGCTTTTAATATCCAACTTCCGTTCTTTATAAAAAACAAGACTGCAAAATCCACAGAGAATATCATTGATCGCGACAGCTTCCCCAAAATTGATAAAAAAACCTTAGCTTCATTTGCTGACTCAATTGTCTTACAATGGTCTGAAAATGTTTAAAAGAATTAAAGGCACAAAATATGTTTAGCTCTATAAAGCAGCTTGAAGGGTTTGTAAAATAATTATGCCCATAATGTCCTCCATCCAGAGCTATTGATTGTTAACCAATGGGAAAATTACGAAGCACACAAAAGAGCACTCTTCAAACAATATGCGCACATTGACAGAATACTAGTAGTGTAGTCTATTTACCAGCACACGAGTACCGAATTATATTATTTTAGTACTTATTCGACTATAAGCATCGGTAACCGTTACTACGAATGTAATCGCTTTCGTGATTTTCATGAAAGTGCCGTATGACTAGAATAGAACGTGAACAGTTAAAGCATCAACCGATATTACTTTTATATCCAGTCTAATTAATTACAAAGGTAATCTGAATTACTGATGGATTTTTTGAATGAACCAAAATAGTAAGAATATATGGGTTGGAATAAATGTAAGATTGTCAAAATCACGAAGATTCGTGAAGGAAAACGTAGGCCAATCGTTTAAGGGGAAATGGTAGGTTTCACTGAGCACCTAAATGACTGCAGCGACATCTATAAAAAATCATAAATATAGCTTAGTGCCTCCTAGAAAATATAATTACAAACTCATATCCAAAATCGGTAGTATTCCGTTGGTATACATTTTTGACCCGTTAGAGGGAGAAACTTAGCAGCGAGAGAGACAGAAAATGTCCAACCATTTTTATTGCACCCTTGCGTTTGGTATAAGTTACTGTTACTCGTCTTATCTGTTCAGCTGCAGGGAAATATGGAGAATACAATTCACGTGAAAAATAAGGTATTGACATCCTATAAAACAAAATTAAATTAGTAAAATTGTCATATAAATAACTAAATAATTTTGGTAATCATAAAAGCTACTTTTATAACCTCAGCCATAGGTAAAATACCGAATGTAAGAAAAATACTTCAAAACATATCCATGGTGTTTAGTATTTGTGGAAAAAAATTTCAGGACTTTTCCAAATTTTTCAGGACAAAAATTAATTTGTTTAGGTGCCTTTCTAAAAATGTATCAAATGCGAAGTTTATCATACACCCCCAAAATCCGATTTTATGTCAAAAACCTATCTTGGTCATTGTCAAAAAGGAATATTTTTTATGTGACATACTTCACTGTGTGATTTTACAGAAGTATGTGAAATGACTTTGCTTGTGAAATTACTTTGTATGTGTTCTATTTTATTTAATTTTTTTAGTTATCGGAAAAAACTACGTGAGCGAATAAAGATTGTTTAAACAAATAGAAATTTATAAAAATTTAAAAGATAAGTATCAAAATTGCGTCATTATGCAACAAAACGTAGCATAGGATATTAATTTGAAAAGAAAGTTGATGTCTGGCTCAA
>NC_046661.1:44261120-44296045 GCF_010883055.1 Belonocnema kinseyi | reverse complement strand
TCAATATTCGAATTGTCCATTAGTAATTATTTGTTTAAAAAAGACGACCAAAATTGCTAAAGAGTAACAATAATACGTAAAAATGTATTTCTTTATTTTTTGTCATGTTTGGGGCTCTGCGGGGAGGGTGACGGTGGTTTGGAAATAAAAGCTATTGATATGATTTTATTTCGTAGATACTCATCTCCAATCCCTAGAAAGCCTGACACGTTCAAATGAAGTCCTGGAACATGAGTTAAATTTTTCGAAAATTCAATATTTCACCATGTTCATTAGATAGGATATTTAAGTGCCCGGCGGCACGCGTTAATATTTCAATTTCGAAAAAAAGACATTATGGATGTTCTTTCTGCAGAAACGGAAACTGAGGGGGGGGGGGCTGATTTATAGCTCGAAAGGCGTTGTTTGGACCACCCTAATATACCCTAAGAATACCGGGATTTCAAAGAGTGCGCAATCCTGACTCAAAATGAACTCATAGTTGCGCTAAGTGGAGCGGAACGAGTCAGAGTGCGTCAGAGTTAGCCGAGAATACGGATGAATTCAGAGAATACATGATGCTCGGAAAGAGTTCAGAATGAGTTGAAAGAATACTGGAAGAGTTTTTAAATTATTTTTCGGTCAATTCGGAGAAACCGGTCAACCGAATCTAATATGGGAACAATGAAAAAGGTCGTGCGGCTAAGCAAGCGAACGACCGCTGTGCTCCGCAACGCACCTCCTTGGCTTAATGAGCTGTGACTTCTCCAGAGTACGATTGAACGTCGCTGACCCAAGAATGACCGCATGTTTACTCAAGAACACTTTACCTGATTCTCCGAGAATGAGCATGATTTTTTCGATTATTTGCCTTAATTTCGAAGAATGAGTTCTTAGTTAGAAATGACTCCACTCATTTTCACTCAGTGAATAGCCCCTCGAGCTACGCAGGGTGAGCAGCGGTCGCTCAAGCGTGAACAAACAAAAGCGTTGTCTACGAAACGGCCCTCTATTTGGGTAATTCTCCACCAATGGTCAGCCCCAAAATCGTACCATTATCAGAGTTTTACTGTAATTAATTTTTCATATATAGGGTTGCAAAAAAGTATAGGAACCCCTGAAAATCTCTGTGGTGTGCTAAGAATAATCAAGAGCATGTCCTAAGTAACTTTTAACGAGGGATCCAACGGTAACCTTGGATTTGACCTCGAACTTCATATGCAAAGTGATTTTAAGGTCAACTTTATTAGTTTCAATGGGAAACCCTATTTTTGATGGCAGAATCGAAAAGAGCGGGAAATTTTACGTTCGAGTATGTGTTTAGGTCAATGGTTAACGTGACCACTACAGGTCAAATAAGTGTCAAAGTACTCTCAACAGTTTCACTAATGGATTACTCAACGGGCCACTGCTTGTACCGTGCAAATTGAATTAGTCAAAAAAATGACTAATTTTTATTAGTCATTTCTGAGAGCTACCAATTCATTAGTGAATTCCTTAATATAACCACTTTCAAGTCGTTGACGCAGAAAAACAGAAGATTATTTTGGTACTCAAACAGACTTTCAAGAATAGGCAAGAGGCTGGATTTTTAAAGGAGACACTGGCTATCACAGAAATTCACGAGAAATACCGCGGACAAAACGGAGAAATAGTGAGTTTAAAATAAATATACATATATGTAAAACTCGCTTCAGTTTTTTATATTGCAACAGCAATTACAGTGGTTCACCAGCTCAATTTTAGGAAAAATAGGGGATTTTTGCTTTTAAGAAGGGGTCTCTACTTTTTACATTTGTTATTTAATTATTAGTTTTTTTCTTCGCTGCGTTAAGTGTCAAATACTAAAAATAAATCTCATCGTGTAATTTAAAAATCGATTTAAAGTGATGTATTAGAAATAAACATTTGCATTACGGACATGTGCGCCTCTCCGAAAGCGTGTCCTTTTAAACTAATAAATTAGTCAATTTTCACGAACCAATTGTTAGATTTTTGACTAACGAATTAGTAGTTTCGCCACCTTCAGTCATACCCCCCGGTGGCGCGCCACATCTAACGTTTGATTAATTAAATTGGTCAGACAAAAATAACAAATTCAATTAGTTATTTTTGATCAATTATCAGTTACTGAGTTCTTGTTCCTACAATCAGTCAAATTTGACTGCTCAGTAGTTCAAATAAACTAATTCAGATTTAACGAGTAGGAACCTGTAGAGTTAAACCTAGCCATAGAAACATACCTGAACGTAACATTTCACCCTCTTTTCGAATCTGGCACCAAAAATAAGGGTTCCCATTTAAAAGAACAAAGCACAAACACACGTAAATAAATAAATAAATATATATATATATATATATATATTCTAAAAATCTTTAAAGTACTTCAGAAAGCTATATACAAGTATCTATTATAGTTTCGAAAATTATTGCATGATCATCTGAAAACTTTGCCGCGAAGATCGTCGTCGAAAGATGCAACCAATTAATTTATTTAACGAGATATCTAAAATCTAGAGGGAATGGTTCGGCTTGTGAGTCATAAACGACGACAGTAAAGAACAAATGACTGTCTGGGCTCCACTGACTGGTGTGCGATCATTGCTATTTACCTGGAGAGTAAAACCATAATAGAGTTGAAGAGTCCGTGGTCTAAACCTATTAACGGACATTTCAGAAATTTTACACGGCGAAGGAAATTCGTTGTTATTTTTACAATTGTCAATATTTTCTTCAATTTTAAAATGTTCTTAATTTACTAGAAAAAATCATGCATGTTAGTTTTATAATATTTGAATCGAAATCGAACGTTATATGCCAAGTGAAAGTTATTCATATGTTATCTACAAGGGGTCTAGTGGTCTCAACCTGTTATCTGCAGTGTTTCACCTTAGATTTTCTATTGTTTTTCCCGGGCCCACATTTTTTGTGTTCTTTTTCAAGCTGCTGGTAAGTTTTATATGTCAAAATTTTTGGAATTGTATGCCGAATATAGATTTGCTTGCAAAAAATTTTTATTGCTTATTGCAAAAATTTTCTCTGTTAGTAATCGAGAAGCGTCGCTCACATTCGTCTTTACAGCAGTCTGTATGCAACAACATCAAAAAATTCTATTTTTTAGTTAGCTCCACCACAGGATGTAGAATTCCAAGCCCTATAATTCGTAAATAGAGTGATCAAAGTACATTTACCCCTCAGATTGGTACCTATATTCCGTACGAATGAATTTATTTATCTTTCATGCTTCAAACGTGGCTATTGTCCCCATATTGGGCATATTATATAACACGTCGTGTCTTTTCGTGGGTCTTCCACATTGGGCAGACCTCATTATGATAATAGATTTCGACGTGACTTTGTGATTTTGTGATTTTGACTCAGGCTATCATGAAAATGAAAGTTTGACAGAAAAGGAGGTTCTGGAGAAAAATTATAGCACCCAGAAAAATGAAAAATTTTGCACTCAGTTTTCTCGAAATGACTTTCTTGGAGTTTTCACACTATTGATCTTGATATTAGATTTGTCTCGAGGGCCTATTCTACGAGTGAAGTGAGCCGATGTGAGAAAAAACTCGAGTTTCCCATAATACGCCATAAGCAGTTAACAGGTTTAGATCGCGGACCTATGCTCTACATACCAAAACGCGATTCTCAGAAAACCATTAAAAAAATTTTACATGTTAATTCGAGGCTTAATTGTACTTTTAAAATATTATATTAAACTTCAGTTTCCCAATAGATTTCAAACCCAATTTCACAGTTACATTTACATCATACTCTATTATTTCTATCTCAAATTTGTTCATGCTTGCGACAATAGTTGTTGGCGACAGCTGACGGGAACACTTCCCTTTGGATTCAATCGTAGGATTAAACATTCGCAATGCATTCTTCTGAGTTCCAAGCCAGTGTAAAACTTTGAGATAGCTCCTCGTATGAAGGTTATATTCATTTTTCTACGAGAAAGTAATTCTTGTAAGGTACAACCATGAAATGAGGCGGACGCTCGAAGAACGACCCAAGGCGACTTAGGTCATTTTTCGGGAGAACATATTAATAGAGAGACAAGGTCTCAACATATCTATATACTAAATTTCATAACATTTATTTAATTTTTAAGAAAATTGCGAGTGTTTGAAACCACACGCCTACCATATTATCGCCTGCGTACTCGCTATACCTGAATTATTTAAATTTAACTAATTAGCAGTCAAATTTGACCACCGGTCGCCATGGCGGACAGTGGCGAAACTCCTAATTCGTTATTCAAAAATCAACTAATCGGTTAGTCAAAATTTACTAATTTATTACTCGTTTTATAAATTGCACGATGAGATGTATATTTAATACGTGGCACTTTTTGCAGCGAAGAAAAGAACTTATAATTAAATAACAAAAGTACCAATTATATTTAATCGACTTAATGGAAAAGTCCGGGGTTAACTCTCGTGAATTTCCGTGATAGCCAATGTTTTCTTTGAAATCCACTCGCTCCTATTCTTGAAATTCTGTTTGAGTAACAAAATAATGTTCTCTTTTTTCCGTTAACGACTTGACAGTGGTTATGTTGCGAAAGTCACTGAAGAAATGGTAGTCCTCAGAAATGACTAATAAAAATTATTCTTTGTTTTTACTAATTCAATTGGCAAGGTACAAAGAGTGGCCCGTTGACTAATTAATTAGTCAAAACCTTAAAAGTAACTAATTCTTCAGTCAAAATTAAGCGTCCTAATTCAATTACTTAAATTTCAACTAATTCAGATTTAACGAGTAGTCTACGGCTTGACTCAGCTGAGTCGCTTCCTGTGCTTTAGTATCAGTCATGAGAATCAAGCTGTCTAGCCGTGTCTTTTACTTTTTTAAAGCGATATATCTTTTAAATATAAAATAATGGATACGCATATATGACGGTTAATTCTACAACAACTTCAAAATCTACCAGCACCCATAGTTTAAAGAGGAAATCAAGACGAGACAGTTGGGAAGAGTATAAAAGGAAAAGTGAGCGTGCTTAAAATCCAAAGATTCTGTTTTTAAAATTCGAAAGTACATCAAGTTAATATTCAAGCCTACTAAAGTATTCTTTGCATATAAAAAATACAGTGGTAGTGGTGAATTTTTGACCTATTTTAAAAATAATGCGGATATTTGCAACAAGGAGAACTTAACTATTGAAAAATTGCCTCAAGTTGGTTTCAATGAAGCTAAAAAGAAAGATCTTTTATTTTTATTTCCTTTTCTTAAAACGACTAATAGAAAACTTTACCACAACGCATTTGCAGCTTGTGAAAATACAGTGTGCAATGAGTTAGATTCAGAAACTGATTATGAAAATGAATAATTTTAGTTATTTTCAATAATTTTTTTCTGATAAATAAATAAATAATAAAAAATAACATTTATTTCTTTTATGCCTCAAATATAGTAGATCTATGTTAATTTAAAATCTCGCAATCCCCTCGTTTTATTTAAGGTGCTGAAAACTCGAAGAAAGGAGTACAAGAAAACTAACCTGTACCAATTTCGTAAGTTGTACGCTGAAATAAAAAACAGTGAAAACCGAATTTCCAAATAAAATACGCATTTGATAGAATGATTTTGCAAATACGTGCCAAAAATCGTTCAGTAGTCTTTTTCCCTTTTTATTTTCTGGTCGCTTCTTTGCTTCCACTTTTCTTTAATTTTCGAGGCGTATTGCAAGCTTTCAACTTATTAAATCAGGATATTGGTTTCAATCCTTTAACCTAATCATCCCCTATCATAAATTCGAACATATTGTGCAGTACTATTGACATGAGTTTTTTGCATTCGGATTTTGAAACTGTAGCAAGATGGAGAATGTTTAGAAAGAATTTGCAGTAATAAGAATATTATATAAATTGTATATTAGAATTATTTATGTACCTTGGCCTAAGATTGTTTATTTAGACATATTGCAAAATAAAGTGCAGTTATACCTCGCTTATCACATGCAATAAAAGACATGTTTACGTTTTGAAGTAGTTGCAATAAACTAGGTTTGACTGCATAAATTCCATTTATCATGATTACTTTAGTATTTGTTTCTTATTTTCCATTCGATTTTATTCTAAGCTACCCTGAAAAATATATCATTTCAATAAATGTATATTATTACACTACATAATATTTATTAGATTGGGGTTCACGATGCAAAGCTTATCGTAGGTAGCAGCACCGTACAGACTACTAGAACCTTTCTCAATCAGATACGAATTTCAATATAAGGAATTTTTTGAATCAGAGTTTAGTAACTTTTATACGTTTTAAGGAGGGAGATACCTTTAGAAAGGGTAAAATCAATCAATTTTAATGAATTTTTTTTAAGTTGAAAAAATACCTAGATCATTTATTAATTTTAACATCTTTTTCTTACATTGGTAAAGTGTAAAAAACATGTGATTTTTTTTACAAAATGGCGACCCTGTAGAATATTTCTTCAAACGTCTGCTCCGAGGCATTGAAAACTGCTGCAGCTGTTTAAATTTTTTCATTTATCTGATATAAAAAAGGTTTTTTTGTTTGATTACTTATGTGTTAAAGGGAAGCATAAACCTATAAAATAATAAAAAAATTGAAAACTAAAATTTATATCGGCTGTTTAATCGAAGGTTCAAATTTTCGACCATTTTTTCAACAGTTTTGACCCCAATAAAATTCTTTAATAACCCGATATTTTTAAACTTTTAGGTGTATCCTTCCCATTGTACCATAAAGAGAAACCCCTGCAAATTTCAGCCTAATCGGTCAATAACTTTTAAAATTACAGCACGAGCAGTTTTTGAAAAGACAATTTCGAAATAATCACGTTTAAAGATTCGTTACGGTATAACTATTAGTTTCAGTGACTTGCCGATCAATTGGCGATTCCGGGTCTACCTAAAAAACATAGTAAACGTAGTAACGTAGCAATCAGCCTTCCCAGAATGTATAAGACAAAAAAATATACAAACCTATTGTGTAAAAAACATTGCTCCGACCCAAGCGCTCCGACTACCTGGTTAGTGACGGTATGCAGACTCTGAAATTTCTGACAATATCTCCATAAATATTTAATATGTTTTCCGTTTTCCTTTTTACAGTATATTTTTAACATATTATAAATTCAAAATATGAAAGAAAAAAAATCGATTTTTTGGAAATTCTAAAGGTATCTCCCCCCTTAAGTATTACAAAATACATGTTCCAAAGTTTTTTATGAAATAAAATTCATAAAAGGTTCATGAATCCCTTTGTGGCTTTCTCTTTAAAAGTGAGGTTAGGTTTACCATAGTTCAACATATATCCAATTGTGTTTCCAATTAAAGTATAATTTACTTTCGTATGTAAGTATTAAACATATGTTTAAAATTTATATGCCCTAATACATTTAATTATAAGTAACAAGTGCCATTCAGAATTTCGCCCCTCATCTATAGAGGGTCTAGTACTCCGCTCGGTGCTGCCACCTATTATTAGTTTTGCATCACAATTCTAAATGAAACATTCATAGTTACATGGTATGATTTTTGTAATTTAAAAAGTGCTCATTCTATAAAAGATTTTGATTAAGGGGTTAAACCACTGTAGAGAACGAAAAAGTATAGAGAATATTTTTTTGAAATTCGTTCCCGGATTCTATAGAACAACAGCAAGAGACGTGCATAGGATTTTTTCGATATATTGCTTTTTCGCGAGATGGTGCACTTTTGAAAAAAAGTTTAAAATTTCATGAAAAAATCGTTGCAAAATTGTTTATAAAAAAACCATGCAATATTAAAGAAATCCTATTTACTTCGCTGGAAAAAGAAATTTTGAACATATTTAAAAAATTTCAGATCGACGCATGTTTCCGACCAGTTAAAAAAAAAATTTGTTTCGAGAAAAACACGTTTTAAGTTTTAAGTACTCTAAAATCACCGGGGCCTACCTGAGAGGCGTTGCAGCAGAATTGAAAATTTGGCTCATTTAGACATTTTTTCTGCCCTCCATCTTTTGTTATTATATTTTTAAGATCCTAAAACACCTTTTAGGCAACAAAAAAATTTTGGTTTTTGAAATTCTACATTGGTTTAACCCCTTAACCACTTTCTTACAACTTGTGACGTTTTTCATAAATTTAATTTGTTTATTTTTAATGTAATTTGTACAATAAAAACCAGAAATGCGAATCCTAGTGTAAAGTGTATCTAAGAAAATTTTTAGACTAATTTAGGTGAAAAATTTGGTTGAATATAAAGTTATTGTAACTTGTGCCGTTTTTCCAAAAGTATACTTTATTTAATTTAGAATGTATACTCCTAAAAAAAGTTTATAACATATTCATAGACATTTTTGGGGTTAACAACTTTTGTCTATTCACATATTTGCCTCTCTTATGTAGTTTTTCCAAAAATTTCATTTTTTTATTTTTAATCTTATCTTTACGATCAAAACAAAACCTTCTCGTCTTATCTAAAGATTATTGATAACATAGATCCTTCTTAGGTGAAAAACTTTCGTCCATTAATTTTTTTCGTACCGTGTCTCATTAAAAAAACAATTATTTTTAATTCTATCTGTGATGATTAATACAAAATCTGCGCGTTCCATACGAAAATGATGAATAACTAATTTATAGATTTTTGGGTAGTTTACAACAGCTCTTGATTAATTTTTTCTCGTATACCGTACGTGATTTATCAAAACATTTGATTTTTCAATCTTGAATTTCATTTTTCACAATTAAAACTAAAATTAAGCATTCTATCAAATAAGGATGAGTAACGAATTTGTATCTCTTTTTGGGGTAAAGAACTTTTCCACAATTGTTTTTTTATAGCTTGTTTCATTTGTCTAAACATTTGATTTATTTTATTTTCAATGTAATGTTTAACGAATAATATAACACTTAACCACTCAATAAAAAGTTACTTGGTAACAAATTTGTAGATCTCTTATTGGTGCATACTTTTTCAAAATTGACCATTTTTCGATCTTTTTTGAATTTTGGATTTTGAAAAAAATCCAGAAAGTTATAAGTATTTTGGCTAAAAATTTGTATTCGCATTTGTTTCTTTGAATTTTGTAAGCGCCATAACTGGCAATTTTTTTATCGAAAAAATTAGTTAGAAGAAATTCTTCGCCCTTTTTACTAATACGAATAGACGTACATAGAATGTTTAAATATTTAAAATAGGCGGTATCAAAAATTTGCAAATGCTCTTTTTGAATTTTTATCCAAAATAACTGGCGAAGGAACTTGACCCTCAGTTTAGGACAATGAAAGCTTATACCAAAGACCAATCAAGCTGTCAATTCTTTTCAAAATCATCGTGCTGACAGACGAAAAATCTACAAATATACAAAAGAACACGCAGGAATACAGACACATTCGCAAAAACCTTTTTTTTCGTTTTCAGAATGTCCCAAAACGTGGACATTTATCAAAAACGGAGGGGAGTCGTCATATTTTACACAAATCTAATAGCTTCTCTGATAACCAGGTAAAAATTATTTTTAAATTTAAAAATACAAAGTTGCAACTAAAATTATGAATCTTCAATAAAAAAAATGAAATTTTAAGAAAGAAGTTAAACTTCCAACCACGGAGGTCAATTTTCAACCTAAAAAGATGAATTTTCATCAAACAATTGCACTTTTAGTGCAAAACATTGATTTTCTCTGAAACAAGACTAATTGTTATGAAAATAGTTATATTTTCGACCAAATAGTTCAATTTTCTACAAAATTTTTGAAATTTCAATCGAAAATATCGAATTTTCTACCAAACAGTTAAATTTTCAAGAAAATAACTAAATGTTTAGTTAATAAATTAATTTTTGACAAAAAATGGATTTTTCATATAAAAAAATTTAAACAAAACAGTTTGACTTTGAACAAAATTATTACATTTTCCAAAAATTAAATCACTTTCAAACTCTATATTTATATATATATATATATACACACATACATGTATATGTTTATGGCATTTAATATACAACATTTTAATATATTCTGAAATATTGTCTGATATTCCCAAATATTTCTGTACATTCTCTATCTTCCCGAATATCATTTAGAGAATATTTTTCCATTAGCCAAAAAATCTGAGTAGTCTACCCTTTTCATCTCGAAAGCCGATTTTTCTGACAGGGCATTGTGAAACAATAATTTTTTTGCAGAGCTTTTGGATCCGTAGGAAAAAATCGTATAAAGTGCTACCATCTGAGTTATAATTAATTTTTGTATTAGATTTATTTTACAGGCATTCCAGATCATAATTTCTTATTTAAATTACGTCATGTAAGTAATATCGAATTCTGGTAGGTGTCAAAATAACTTCCGCAAATGTTGAGTTCTAAAAGAGTATCTTCAGTTCACGCAAGTTCACTGTATTTTAAAATAGAAACGAATAATAGATTTATATATAAATTGTTGATTTTCTCTAACCCACCTCTCCCTCCGCTCTAGACTTCTTTTAGCGCCAGATAGTATCCGTATTCTCTTACCAATATGCTGCCTGATGGTTAGAAGCTCTGACTTGTTAAGTATGTGATAACGGGTCCGGAGTTCGCGCGTGAATTTTCGAACCTTGGCGGTAAAATTCCTGCCAGATGTGAGATAGACAATCACACACTGAATGCGGGAGGCGTACTGCCTGGACCAGCCTATCCTTATGGCAAGTTGATGCATTCGGCTTTTGGTCAAATGATCAACCGTTGGTGTTGTTTTACGGTATGCATCGGCCAAAGCTATTGCTGCATCATACACACAATAATTGATAGCTCAGAGGTTGGATTCTTTGGAAAAATGTCCACGAAGCTCGTCATCCATTTCAACCAGATCTTTAGACTTGAGAGAAACCTTGGTTTTGATGTTTCTCTGGGTTATAAAGCATCGTTCTTCCTCTATTGGATGCCTGCCCGCGGTTGGTCTTAACGTCGCCTCTCTTTTTCTGTTAACGACTTGTTCTCGCTGTGGTAGAGTAGGCCTTCCGCTTACATATCCCCTTTTTCGGAGTAGTTCCGCATAGTTTTGCAGACGTTGCTGCGAAAAGTGCGATTGCTCAGGGTGTTTCCCGTACCACAGAGCATTCAGGCGTACCCTGTAACCCCGTTCAGCTCTAGAGTGGTCGGCATTGTTGGCCGACCCATTCTCGGGAGTCCTGCGCATTCTGTTGTTTTGAACCGCACTTACTACAACAATGTTGGGTGTTGTCATTATTGTTCTCAAGACAAGCTAGGGAAAGGGGTTCGTCCATCCTTGTAGAGCCCCGCATGCAAGGATGTTCTAGACGACTCACCCAGGGGCCATTCAGCTTTCAGCACGGTTTTGACACCTTCGCTTGGGGTTAAATTCCTTCTGGACCTCCCTGAATAATTGTCCGCGACTGCCTATTTATTTTTGTGAACATATTCAGCAGAAACCCTTGGTACCCTCTATCCGCAGCCCGAAGACGCGCTCGGTGGCTTTGTCATAGCCCTTTCGGTTTGATTCTAGAGGGATCGAAACAATAATAGAATAACTTACAATGAATATTGAATCTTATTAGTATATATATATATATATATATATATATATAAACTATTATTGCACGTTCTGTGATAAATTTCATTCTGCGAAACAAACAAGGTGATTCATTTACAACAGATTTCATACCTTAGAATTAAGCAAACTTTGAAATTAATGCGCACAAAATCTAATTATAAGGGTTAATAATGTGAAACCATTTTTCAGGTCGTCGTATTACTATTTCAGGCTTTGGCCGGCCAAACCGCGAACTGGCCAGGGTATACTGGCCATAGCCAGAAATACGTTTATTTTACTGAATAATACGAAGTTTGAAGTTTAAGGCAAAAGTATGTATGTATAAATAGATTTATTCCATTAAGGTGTTTTCAAAAAGTAAGGTGACTTTTTGATTTTCGTGGGATACGTACATTCAAGTTTTAAATTTTTTGTTTTGTTGTGTTGGTACACTCGCCACGATCATATGTTCACAATTTTGACTATATAGCTCGTGTTATTTTTCTGACAGAGGCGTAAAAGGTCTGAAGGGCTTAGTGTGCTCGGCGATTTTCTTCTTTCGAAAAAAATGGAGTAAAGAGTTTGTATTAAATTTTGAGTGAAAAATGGAATCCTTTGCTCTAAAACTCTTGAAATGTTGACAGTTGCATACGGTGAGTCTATTCTGATTAAGAAAAATGTGTATAAGTGGTAGAAGCTGTTCTAAGAAGGCCGAGAGGATGTCGAAGACGAACCTCGCCCTGGACGTCTCAGCACGTCAACAACAGATGAAAACGTTCAAGCAGTGGAAGAAATGGTGTTGAAAAATCGCCGAATTACCATCAGGGATGTTGCTGAAGATGTTGGCATATCGCTTGGCTCATGCCATGCTATCTTTTCGGACGTTTTGGGCATGAGACGTGTGTCAGCGAAATTTGTTCCAAAACTGCTTAATTTTGAAAGTGCTTGTGAAAGATTTTCTGACCAAAAACAGCACCGCAGTCATGCCTCAGCCTCCATATTCACGGGATTTGGCCCCCAGTGACTTTTTTTCCCAAAGCTGAAGAGACCCATGAAAGGACATCGATTTTCAACGATTGAGGAGATAAAAACTGCATCGCTGAAAGAACTCAAGGCTATACCACAAAATGATTATCAGAAGTGCTTCGATGATTGGAAAAAGCGTTGGCACAAGTGTATTATATCTGACGGGGATAACTTTCAAGGGGAAAACATAAATATTGAGGAATAAATGAATATTTTCTGGGAAAACCATAAAGACACCTTATTTTTTGAACACACCTCGTATACATAATACAAATGCTTTATTTAATAAAAAGTTTACAATGGAAATGATTTAAAATGCTTCTAATTTTTGTTACTTATTTTATGACTAACTACATGATCTTCTGAAAAGACTAGAAATGTACTACCTATAAAAATTCGAATTCTTAGAGAAGCCGAGTCAGAAGTGGATTCAAGTGTTTCACCTGCTCTTCATCAACAGATCAGGTATGCAGTAATTAGACATTTGAACTCCACTCTTATAATCTGGAAAATTACTAGTAGTCTTTATAACTACAATTGGAGCGAATTTTTTCAGAATCAGCTACCCGCCCTTCAGTTTTGTATCCTTTCTTAATGACTCTGGGTCTCTCAGCAAAGCTCCTGAATGTTAGTCATTGCTCTCCGGTGAAGTTTAAATTGTGAACAATGGCAGGTTTTGCAACCAATTCTCCAAGTGATTTTTCCATTAATTTAAATGAATAGGTGGTGAATATGCGCAGACAGTTTGAAAAATTGTTGCAAGAAGTTATGAAAAATCAGAGTGAAAACAGTTTTATATTTTCTAAAGAAAAGTACTATACATTTGTAAAGGAAGTGAACAAAGCCAAAAAGGAAGAAAAAACTAAGTGTACACTATCGTCGGCTAAAGAGATTCGATGTTATTCTTGTGTGTGGTGGTGAAAAGCTTATTACACCTGTAAAAGGAAGTGACTCTACATTTTTTACTATTTGCATAGTGGTGAGATGTTCTTCATGATACGCACCAGAGGATCGGCCATGGTGGTCGTACGCGTACGGAAATGGAATTTCACCGAAAATATAAAAATGTTACTAATGATGTAATTACTATATACCTGAATTTATGTAAACCATGTCAAGCTAAAAAATCGATGCCAAAAAAGGGTTTAGTCTCAAAACCTATGGTTTTCAATGAATTTAATTCTTGGTGTCAGGTTGATAATATTGATGTGCAAACTAGTGCTGACGGAGGGTATAAATTTATTCTAAATTATCAAGACCACTTGACAAAATTTCTTTTATTACGGCCGCTAAAATATAAAAAAGCAGAGGAACTTTCTTATAATGTAGTAGACGTATTCACGACAATCGGTTGTCCAAGTGTATTACAGTCAGATAATGGAAGAGAATTTGCGAATAAAATAATTAACGAATTGAAAAATATGTGGCCTGAGCTGAGGGTTTTACATGGAAAACCTCGGCATAGTCAAAGTCAAGGATCCGTTGAACGCGCAAACCAAGATATCCAAAATATACTAACTACATGGATGCAGACTAATCAACGAAAGCACTGGGCAGAAGGTCTTCCGTTCGCCCAATTTATGAAAAATCGTTCTTTTCACCAAGGTATACAACAGTCGCCCTACGAAGCCATGTTTGGCTGCAAAGCGAAAGTGGGTTTGAGTACATCGAACCTCCCAAATGAAGTAATAGAACAGCTCAGTACGTAAGAGGATCTAGAAAAAGCGGAAACGGAAATGAGAAACAGTATGAATCATAAAACATCAATTGATTCAGGTGAGAAAATTTTGTTGAAAATATATTGTTAAAATATGAGAGAAGATATTTTTCTCGTATAAATTTTCTTTATATTCTAATATATTTTTTCAGACTTTCTGTCCTAAGCATCTTAATCTTGTTTACAATTTTCTAACCTAATGGTGTTATAAATGAAGTTGTTAGTTTTTATAACATTATTTAACTTCAGTTAACCCTTAAATATCCAAAACGCCACTACCGGTACACTGCTTGTTGATGGCCAATAACTAATACTATTGGCAACTACAAAAAATTGAAAAACGTACATTTTTCTGATCAAGATCTCCTCATTTCGATAATGCCAATGAAATTCCCCATTAATTTATTAATTATTCCAAAATGCAGTTTAAACAAAAAAAGCGTGATTTTTCGTACCTATTTTTTGTAAACGATTTTTCAAAGATTTTTCAGTCTGTAATAAACCTGGGACCCCACTAATAAATTGAAGAAATGTATAAACTTTGAGAATCCATGATCCAGAGATCGATTTTTTGTTTGAGTGTTTTCAAAATATCGCCTTAACGGAAAATTATTTTTTTTGAACATTCATGAATTTTTAAATTTAATTCAAGTAATTGAAATTTTAAAGAATTTGAGTATAAAAAAGTTCTAATATCACTATTTTTAGTGATTAATTTTTTGTTCAGTTTCAAATCAAGTTCTTATACGTTTAATTTACAACGTTCCGGAGTATAAATGTTTTCCATTTGAAAGTGCTATTCATCTAAACAATTTTTTTTATGATAAAGCAATTCAGTTTTTATTCTAGAAAAATGAGTTTAGACTGCTTTCATCTTAAATTATAATTTTAGTTTATGATAACAATTCAAAATTCTAGAACATCAGAAGCTTCAAACTTAAAAGATTCCATTTAGTGTTTAACATTAAATTTTGAAATTTGAATCGCTTGAATTTAAAATCATTCAAATTCAAAAGTTTATCCGTGTAGAAATTTAGGCCCTACTTTGAAGCCGTAACTCCTACCTTAGCAGGAGCTAAAATCTGTAAAGTAGGTTCTGAATAAGGAGTGATTTCAATTTAATTTCGACCCTACTTTGACGTTAAAAATGTCCGAAATCGGCCGTTTTTCCACGTTTAGCGTCAAAGTAGGTACCGTATTTGAGATAAATTAGACTCTCTTTTAAAGTTTAAACTACTACTGTATTAGGACTTGTGGCATCAAAGCAGGTTTTCTATAATCTCACACCAATATTGATGAATAAAATAAGATTTGTTATTATTTATCAGAAAAAATAATATAATACTTGTGATATAAATATCAAGGATATTCGGAATTATTTTTAGAAATATTATCAATAGAATTTTTTGATTATGACACTAAAGCATAGTGCACGGAAAAATCCGCAAGTACTAAGAGACGAACCCGAGATCGCATGTACGCACTGATTATCTACTAAATGCCTGACGCCCTAACAGATTCAGCTAACGGAACGCGTTAGGATATCTACGATAAAAATCGTTATCACTTGTCCAATAATTCAAGGTTCATAATCTTTTTAAATCCGAAACAATTCATTAAATGATTACTTCTAATTTACTTTAATTTAATTTACGATTTTTGATACTGCGTTCCTTGGAAAAAAATTATTTTTTCCATGAAATATTGTTGCAAATAAGTTAAACTCAATGCTTTAATAAAAATTTAATAACTATTAGTAAATTTAATTATAATTATTGATTGAAAATATGTTATTATTATGATTTGTTGTAATTGTCGATCACCTACATGAACGTTGAGTACACACTTTTATTAATTATTTATAAAAATGTTTATTATGACTTATTAATCGACAATATTGAGTAACTTTTCATGGTGGATATCATTCTTATACAAATTTTCAGCATTTTCAGTAGAGAAAAAATATTTTTCTGTGATTAATCATTGCAAAGAAGTATTGATTTATACAAAAGTAATTAATGACAATTAGGTTAAATCTTGAATTAAATTTGTTCGTTAATTAACTGTGCATTCAGTGCAAAGTAGGGTCAAAGTAGTAGTAGTCAAAGTATGGTCTTGAGTTATAAAAATTGAGGATCTAAAGATTGAAAGTAGCTTCAGAGAGGTGTTACAGCTTCAAAGTAGGCTCTAAGGTTTCATTCTCTAGGAGTTCAAAGTTTAAAGCAGGGGTTATGAGCTTAAATAGCGTTAAAGCAGGGTCTAATAAGGAGCTGCAACTTTAAAATAGGGTCTAAATTTGGACAAAAATTTAATCTTTAGTCACTTAATTTTGAGCGCTTATAATTATAATTAATACAATTTCAATTTGTCTGAATTCACATGACCCCATTTTCCAATGTTTTTGTGTTTTTCTTTATTAACTGCACAAATGTCCTTATCCTATATACTGTATGATTAAAATTTAATCGATTTCTTGCAAAAAATTTTACTTATGTTTATCGACTTGCGCCATAAATAATATATGTGAAAAAAATGTGGGTTTCGCAAAGAAATAAAAATTTTTCTGATCCGGAAGAAATAACGAATATTTACCGGGAGAACGCCATAGTCGAATATTAAACAAATAGTAGCCACCCTGTATAACCTTGAGTAACATTCCTTCTCGATTCGATTAATTTGAGCATTCTCACTCCATTCTATTATGTACGTACAAGATTGAAAAGTAATGTCTTATTATGTTTTTTCTGTCGCAGTTGAACCTGAAATGGAAATAGAAGGTGTTGCAATTGCCGAAAAAACGGCTTCATTGGAAGAAGAAACTGAGGAATTAGAAGAAGCAACTGGGGAATTAGAAGAAACATCTCAAGTGGAATTTGTATACGCAGTGTGTGGAAAAAAATGCACTTCGCACTATTCGTGCGAAGTATGTGGTCTGCTTGTTTATTTTATTTGAGAAATTGCGGCGGCAGAAATTAATGTAGGTAATGAAAGTAAAATAGTGTGCAGTCTCTGCGAAAAAAGACACAAATTCAGAAAAAAAAGGTTTGCGCCTCATCTAGGCTTGAGGAAACAAGCATTCAAAATGCTTAAAAATTCAGATTCTAAGTTTCCTCCAGCAATAATAGGTGATAGAGTTCGTGTGCGCATACCAGATGTGGATAGAGGACGTGGTGACCCAAAAAATATTTTAGCTTGTGTCATGAACGTAGAAGATGGAATGTATGCGTTAGGTACAGAAGAAGGAATATTCAACCAAAAATATGTAAGGAGCGAGTTTTCCGCTCCTAATGAAAGATTGATCAACGTAGAATTAATGCCGACAGAAAAAATAGCATTGAGGGCTGTAAGCAGAAGTCAGTCATTGACAGGTGGGCAAGTTTATATTCGGTGCCATTACACTAAAAAATGTGTCAATGGACGTTGTAAGTGTGAATCGCTAAATATATTATGTAATTCTAAGTGACACAACAGCTCTGACTGTGCCAATAAGTAAGCAGAAATATTATACAAAATATTATAATATTGTGTAATATTATAATATTACATCTGCTAGGTAGATCTTTTAATTTTAATTAGCATACTTTTAATCCATATGAGTTTTCTTGTATAATGTTTTGTACTCTTAACTTGTAATTGAATAAAGAATTTATATTATGTATATGGAATACATCGATTTATATATGCTTACTTTTGTCCTAAACTTCAAACTTTGTATTACGTAGTTAAATACAAGTATTTCTGGCTTTGGCCAGTATACCCTGGCCACTTCGCGGTTTGGCCGGCCAAAGCCCGAAAATGTAATACGACGCCGTTCATTTCGGGCTTTAGCCAACCATCCTGGCCAATGCATATACAATGCATATATATATATGATAACCTACGAGTTACAGAAACACGCTAAAAATAGGCAACAGGAATATCTCCCCGGTAATCGTTCGTAAAACAAGTATCGTAAAGGAGATATTCTAAAGCGCAGACTTCGAGAAATCTCACGCAACAGAGAATTGCGTAAGTCATAGAGAGAGAATCGGGGCCAGGATATAAAAAGCGCTGCAAGACCCGAAAACATTCTTCTTGATCTTCCACTTTGGATTTCTTTAATCTCTTGAAATGCTTCGAAATCCCGTAAAATCCTCGAACCCGTTCCAAATGAGTTAAAATTTTGTAAAAAGTCTGGAAATCTTTGCAAATCTTATGAATTTTTTTCAAATTCATTCAAATTTTCGGACTTCAATCAAAATCATCCAATATTCTTCCAAAGTAAATGTTGAGCTTCCCTTGAATATCCTGTATAATCCTTTAAACTTCTTTAAATTGTATAAAAATCAGTAAAAACCCTTAAAGTTCCTTGAAAGACTCCAAAGTATTACAAGATTTTTTTAAATCTTTGGAAGCTCTAAAAATCGTTGAGGATCTCTTGAAATTCTTCGATATTTCGTAAAATGTTATGAAATATTTCACTTCCGTTAAATATTTCGATGTGTGACATGATCTTTTTAAACCTCTCGAAATACCTTCAAATATTCTAAAATTTATTCAAATGTTTAAAAATCTATTCACATTACTTAAAATCATATTAAAATCTTTTGAAATGCCTCGAAATAATAACATTAAAAAAATAATACTATTCATATTCATCCATCTGTTTTCAGTTGTTTAAAAATAATTTTGTAAAGTAGAATATTTTTTTTTACAGCGAGTGCCGATGATTTGAAGGGTGCTGCAGAAGAAGATTGCGCTATTTTTTTTAGAATCAATGGTATTTTTAATTCTACCGAAAAGGATGAATCTTCAAAATTGAGTGCTCATCAAATTGTTGAGGGAAACGATATGGTAGATGTTATAAATAGCGCAGATATAGATTTACATATATATAAAATTATTGATGAAAGTTCGAAAAATCAGAATATTATAGAAGAATCTGGTATTAATTCAACCCACTCTTTAAATCCAGAACACCCAGAAAATAGAGGAAACACCCAGAACAGAGAACTACCAGAAGAGCCAGCAGAAGATTATTATGAAATTGAAATGGAGGAGAATATAAAAAGCGCTGCAAGACCCGAAAACATTTTTTTCGATCTTCCAGCTGCAAAGTGAAGGTCGGAAGGTGTGAAACTGAAGGGAGATCTGGATGACTGCTTTCCTCCTTATCCTGCCTTCAAACTATCCCCGTTTTGGAAAGAGAAGTATCTTAAAATATTTCTTCAAGTGTTTTCTTGAAAAAATATGTGAAGTCTTCTATTATTTGGTGTTTTACTCCTAGTAGAGAGCTAAGGAAGACTCTTCCTTATTACTGTCCGAAAGAGCACTTACTAAAACTTTTCCGAACTATCGATATTCAATGTGAAATCTGGAAATTTCTAATTAGAATCAGCGCGTTTATCTTTGAGAATATTTTCGTGGCGGAATGCCCTATAATAAAATTATAAATCTGTCAGCCTGAAGCCTGATCTTTTTAATAGTTATTTTGAAGCTGGCACTTGTCTGTTTCCTCTTAGATTTAAGGACTCCTTGGCTCTCGGTCCACGTCATTTGAGTGAAAAAATTTTACAATCTGGCAATCACCCTTGGTATTTACGAGCACTAGGGAGACTGTTTTCTCTCTACCTGGTCGATGGGTATCAAGTGGTGAATGGTAGGAAAGTTACGAACTATATACTAAAATTAAAAGGGACTAGAGTTTGCAGTTTCTAAAATATTTTGAAAGTCGTCGAGGATTATCCTCCTGTTTCTCTCTCTCCCTCTCTCTCTGTTGCGCTGGGAGCGCCTTCGAAGTAAAATTGCCTGAGAGAAGTGACAAGGCACGTGTGTATGAGTAGGTTAGCTGAGGCTTTTTTTTTAATAAAGACAAATTTTGTATGTCAGAAGAATCTCAGTGTTTCTCCATGCGAATTACACTTTTCTTTCATTTTACAGTTAAACAAATTACAGGTTTATTAATAAGTTAACTTAACATAAAAGTTGCGGGCTACAATTGGCGCTCAACGTAGGGCATGCGAGTTTAAAAAATACTCAACGATTCTACTTACCGCCACCGACCCGCAAACTATTAACTTTAAATTCTGCAGACACTTCACGATAACGCGATCGTGGAAAGAATAAAATTTGTAGAAAACAACGTCGTTTCCTATTAGAAAAATATTTAAAAAGACTTTTACTTTAATATTTTAACGACTTAAGAACCAATTTGGTGTAAGTGAAGTGATTAATTTCTTGGTAAATAGACAATAATGGAAGCCTAATGACTCACCATAAGCCGAAAAAATCTCTGCTCGTCGAGAGCGACCAAAAATCCCGCGGAAGGCGCCAGCAACGAACAGGTCGACCTGAATTCCACGATACGTAACGCCTCTCGCGACAACATGGAATATGTGTCAAGCACACTCTCAGAGGCAAGCACGTCAAGCTCAGAGCAGCTATGGGCGCTGATCAATCAACGGTTACAAGAGTTGGAAGCACGGTCTCAGCGAATTCTGGAAGTGGAGAGGCTTCACTGAGAAGAACAAGTCACCGAACGAGAAAAGGACCTCCAACAGAGATTGTCATTAATGGAAAATGACATTTGTCGATTCCTCGAGGCCACAACTATAATGGCAAAGAGTCTCGAAGAAAGGAAGGCATGAACACAGGTACGAATTGGGAGGATGGAAACTGCCCAATCAAGAAAGGCAGAGCGCGTCACCGACAGCATGGGTCCAAGGCAGCTTGAGGAGGTGACAGTGTCTAAACCTCAAATAAAGTACGTTCTACCGGAATTCAACGGCAAAGGTAACCTGTAAGATACCTGCGTCAACTCCAAGAATACTGGGATGTGGTACGCCCCGGGAAATGTGACACAGAATAGTTTACAGAAAAATCCCTATGCGAACATCAGCAAAGATACTGGAATGAGCACACACAACACGAGATACGGAAAAAACTAGAATTGGGCTACTTTCAGCAAGCATAAGCCAATGCGACTAACTCATCGAGCTATTAGGAGAAACCGAAACAACGCCGCTCGAGAGAACAATGTACCAAATTCAAGTGCATATCAACCTTCCAATAATAACAATAATAATCCACAGAGACAATAAAGCACTAGACAAAGAGGTGCTTGGTTAACGCAACCGCCGAACAACGCTAGCAATCGCACAGCGGGGAATGCAGGTGCACGGCCCTTCACAGATCAGGGGGGGGGGGCAGAGGAGTCTCCATTGTGACGAGGTGTTTCCCACCTATCTCATAAACATAACCTTACCGGCACCGAAATTCTGCCAAATCTAGCCTTGCCCAATACTAAATAACGAAGAACGGGGGTCCATCTTTTCCAGGGAGCACTCTTATCTATCTGTTTTAAAACACTAAGACCGTTTATTCACTTCGTCGTATTTTTATTTTATTTTATATACATACTATTCGACTAACGAGAACGTCAACTGTCTAAACACAATAACAGGCACGGCCACGGAACCAGGATGGGCAAAGTGCAATCTCTGAACGCTGCTGAGTCTCTACGGGCTACCCACGACAAGACAGAAAGAGAGAAAGGAACACGCGGGACTGTGTTGTCTCCCTCTACCACGCCAAGGCATTAACTTTGTTTTCGAGAGAGAAGGAAAGTGACCTAATATATTCCTGCCTCCTTCCATTCCAGTAGAAAACACTTCAGTTTAAGAACAACACAGAAGACTGGCCTCCAGGAAACAGTTTACCACCCACGACAAGGAAGAGAGAGAAAGAGAGTCACGTAAGTCACTCTGTCTTCCTCCAGCCCACGTACTCAAGGAATAAAACTACTAGCAGGAGTAGAAACACGGTTGGGTACCACTCGATCCTTTTTTGGCACTAATAGCTAAAGACCGACTAATAAGGACCACCACTGGTATCTCAGCTGTATCAGAATTTACTAAAACATCGACACTGGGCTAAAATGGAAGTGCTCCCTCTTAGTGTTGGTTTGAGTACTGAAAGGAAGCTTGACCGTAATTGGCCCAAGCGAACGACGAGGCGTATAAGTTTTTTTTTTGTAATTTCGGCAAATCACTTGGGCGGAATTTCTGAATCCTTAATGGTAAAATGTCACATGTGAAATACCGCCAAAGTGATTTTCCTCACTTAGTGCTCACTGTGCGTGCTTTATTTCAAATTTTCGATTGCGGTAATTGTATTAGCGTTTACTTTTGGTCGGGCCTCTTCCGAAATTAAATTGAATTGAGTTCAGTGGTCGGATTTATCGCGTCTCTTAATGTTAACCTTAAATTCCGGACACGTGGCCGGCAAAAGATTTTTCCTGTAAAGATTTTGTTGTAGTATAAATTGAATAAATTTCTTTTGGAGTCGATCACGTGGAGTAAGATGGCAAGATTTGGAGAAATCGAGATTAATAGTCGTTCCGAGAGTCTTATGTAAAACATTAGGACATAGTTTTTTTTCGGTTTTCAGGTTGTCGAGAATAATTTTCTTCTGTGTTTCGGTAGACTATTTTCGCGTAGCAAAGTACCTCTCTGTTCGCTTAAGATAATTTTATGTGCTAATGAAGTGATAAATGATTCACGGAAAATGTCGGCCTTTAGTTAATTTTGTGGTTAGGCAACCCCACCCATTAGATTAGCTGTCTGAAAAAAATATTTCTTTGGTCTCATTAGTTGAGCCAAATTCTGAATAAAAACAAATAAATTAAGTGCCAAGTAGCGAGGACGATCGTAAATTTTCTTCTTTTTCTTCCATGGAAACGACATTTACTGACACTGAGAGAAAGTGGATGGAGGTAACAGAAGCCAAAGGCAAAGGCCATGAAATAAAGGGAATCTACTCAGTCAGGAAGAGCCGAAACGGCATGCTGGTTAACGAGATCCTAAGTAAGAAGGACGTTCGGCCAGGCAAGTGACCGTTTCCCCATGGTACGGAGAATCCAAGCAATGACGAGAGCCTCATAAAAGTCAACCGCCATAATCTTGGGACAGAGCTACGACAAGATTATATTGAGACTTTGAAGCGCGCGGAAGAAAGGACGAGAAAGGCCAAGGCGCAGATGACACTGGAAGGACTCATCGACTCTGGCATCGATTAGGGGGGTGGGGGGAGGTTGTAACCTGCTACTTACAGAAACACCCTAAAAATAGGCAACAGGAATATCTCCCTGGCAATCATTCGTAAAAGAAGTATCTTTAGGGGGATATTCTAAAGCGTAGACTTCGAGAACTTCGAGAAGTGGCGAAACTGAAGGGAGCTTTGGAGGACTGCTTTCCTCCATATCCTGCCTTCCAAACATTCCCTTTTTGGAAACAGAAGTCTCTTAAAATATTTCTTTGCGTATTTTCCTAAAGAAATATTGTAAGTCTTCTATTTTTTGGTGTTGTACTCCTAGTAGAGAGCTAAGAACTCCTTGGCTCTTGTTCCACGTCATTTGAGTGAAAACATTTTACAATCTGGCAATCACCCTTGGTATTTACGAGCACTAGGGAGACTGCTTTCTCTCTACCTGGGCAGTGGGTATCAAGCGGTGAATAGTAAAGAAGTTACGAACTAAATGCTAAAATCAAAAGGGACTAGAGTTCCCAGTTTCTAAAATCTTTGATAATCCTTCTGTCTCTGTCTCTCTCTCTCTCTCTCTCTCTTACTCTCTTGCGCTGGGAGCGCTTTCGAAGTAAAATTGCCTGCGAAAAGTGTCAAGGCACGTGTGACACCCACACCCCTCTGTGTTAGAGACTCCTTACATTACCTGCGCGTCAGGTCATTGGCCAAATATAGCACCTGTTCAGGGTTAAACTGTAAAAAGATTATTGCAAATTATTACTTCTATTGAGTGAGGTCCATAAGAATTTAAGACAAGCGGTTTTGTACTTTCCTAGAAATTAATTGTCAAAACTAGAATTATATTTCATTTCAGATAGCATGTACGTGTTTGTGTTATATTTTCATTATGTTGAATATACTTGATTTTGTTGAAATATTTGAGGCTAGATATAAATAAAAATAAAAATCTTTTCGTTTGTCTTGTGACAAGTAATTTTAATCTTATACCAAAGAGTTTAGGAGTCGAGTGCTTATCGTCGATAATTGCGTAAGAGGTTAATCTAAGATTAGAACCATATTTAAAGTCCATCTTTAAAGAATAATTTTATTAGAAAATATCACTTAGAATAGGGTCTAGAATCAATAAATGTATGAATAGGTTAGCTTAGGTTTAACAATAAGTTAACTTAACATAAAAGTTGCGGGTCCTAATTTATAAAAAGGTAGTTGGTCAAAGTAATCTATGGGGAAGTTTCTCAAAGCTTCTAGAAAGTTCAGTCTAATAGTACCATATATGTAATACACGTATAAATTTTTAACTACCGATACCTTGTACCAAGCAGCTACGGGAGGGGGTGGGAGTCGCTTGAAGCTTCTAGAAACTATGGCCTAATAGTATCAAATATGTAATACTCGTATGTATTGCTAACTGCATATACTTTGCAATAAATTGTAAAAAATAAATATACAGACGTATATTTCTGTCTTACACAATACGGTCCCAGCACTTCACCGGAGAGGAGTAATGAACCATACATAGTTGGCCAAAGTGAGCTAGGGGGATCTTGAAGCTTCTCCAAAATTCGGACTTGGATTACCATATATATAATACACGTATATATTGCTAACTACCTATACTTTACAATAAATTGTCAAGAAATAAAGTGCAGACGTCCTGAACTGCATATACTTTATATATCTAATCTACATACAACTCGATTTCGCCTTTTTGAACCTACTCCGCATTTGGCGGCGCAAGCGCAATGCTGTCAACGTGCTCTGCGCTGAATAAGCGAGAAATATACGCCTGCACTCTATTTTTGGTCAAGAATCTCTATTTTTTGCCAAAAACCTCTCAGGCGGTTAGTCATATATGGATATTACATTTATATGAATACTAACCATAGGTAAAATGCTTATTTCCCTAGTGTCGATGGAAGCAAGAAGGAGGAGCTCGAACCCTGCCACGCAGACCATTATACCCATGTTTTACTTGGATCGGGGATTCCCCAGAGTTCTCGAAATTTCTAGAAACATAGTTCACATATGAAGGGTGCTGGATAAAAACAACTTCAATCCAATTTTCCCTGAAAATGAGCTAGATGTGCCATCTAGTAGCATTTTGGGAGTACTATAATATACACTAATCCACAAAATAGAAACGATGACTTAAGTCTTTGAAAATATGCTAAAAGGATTCATCGTTCTAGGGAAAAACAATACGAGTTTCAGTTTTGAATTTGATTTTTCTCAAAATCAGCTGAAGTAGGCTGAAGTCATTATTCCCCTGCGCCCTGCATATGTGATTTAGAAGATTCTCGAAGCTTCTAGAAACATCGACCTAATGTAGGTAAAATTGTTGTTTATCTATTGCTAATGGAAACGACATCACGCGCGAAATTTTAAAAGATTGTTGAGATTTTTAACAAGGCTGAGAATATGCGAAATTTGAAAATCAACCCATCGTGCAGGCAAGTTTACAACCCAACGCTGTCATAAAATTCAATCGTTCAGGTTCGTCAGAGGTGTACTTATAGGAATGCTTATAGCGCGCCAAAATTTACATATCTTATCCATAACTCCAAACCAATAACAGTACACAGAGCTGCGCACTTCTAATGGATGCACATTAGACTTGCAAATGTTCATTAGGCGTGTATGACTCATATGGTGGCTCAATGCAATTTTTAGGTACACAAGGCTTTTCAATGCTAAGTGTTACTCTTTTGATGGATTCTGTAATACGTTTCTGTTCTAAGCTAAATGCAGGTAAATCTAATCGTTCATATCAGTGCTAACATAGTGGTTCATATATGTGCTAAGATACCACAGTCGATAAGTGCTCACCGGTAACAGATGGCGTCACCATGAGATCAGTTAAATTTGAAAAAAAATAAGAAAAAAAAAAATTTTTAATAAGAAAAAAACCTTAAAATAAGAAAAAATAATTTGCCTACGTGTTTTAAAGGTTAGAAGTTTAAGCCAGACGACCCGTCGAAAATGTATTTTCGACCTTTTTTGTCTGAATGGCACTATAAATTAGATTAATGAAAAAAAAATATAATATGAAAATATTTGTTGCCCAAACAACATAATATATCGATTTAATCGGTACATTCTATGTAATCTCACGATGATCTATATAATCGGTATATTCCTATAAAATAATGAAACTCTGAGCCTTAGACGGCTTTCGGGCTGGAGTTGGTAAGGAATAACCCGGGTAGAGTACCGTTTGATAGAAAACACTCTTGTTTGTTCACGCCTGAGTGACCGCCGCTCACCCCCTGCGCAGCTCCTCTTATCCCTACTTGCGGTGCGGTGCAAATTTTCGGTGGTGGTGGTTGCAGTGGTGGATGTGGTGGTGGTGATAACGATGGTGTTGGTAGTGAATGTGGTGGTGGTGGTGGTAGTGGATTTAGTAGTAGTGATTTAAATTTAACTACTATTTGAAGAAGCACGAATACTACCTAATCGTACTAACTAATACTTATCCAAGATAATAGGTTTTCAATAAATTTCGGCATTTGACAACCTTAAAACTCTGTTTATTCAAGAAAAAATACATAACTCAATTTCAAAATGTAGATTCTCAGCTTAGCGTAACCAAATAAAATCATAATGTAATTATAAAGAATAAAAATATTTAAACCAAAATTCATAATGTTCATGCTTGCTAAGATATTATGTTTTTTGACATCATATGCGGATAATTGCTTGACATTCGGGACCTTGTAACGAATAATAAGAGTTAATGTAAAATCGCAAAGCATCTACAAGGTCATTAGGATCTGTATGAAGCGTCATACAGCATTCTCGACTTGGTGAAGATTAAGTCTTAAACATCAGTTCAGTAAATCCATTTGGACACTTCTCCTTCTCCTCTTTATTATAACCAACATTATCAACAAAATTATTACAAGCACCGTCATGTTCTTATTCATGTTCTGATTCTTGTCATAAAAGAATCAAACTCATCATCATCATCATCATTATGATATTCCGTATTTTTCTGAGAGTGCAATATTTGCGATTAAAGACGTCCTGCAGTTTGGTCACTATTGAACTGCTACTATTATCATTTTGTCCATTGCTGTTATTATTTTGAATCTTTTCTCAAGATTTTGTCAACCTGAGAGGAGTAAATTCATAGCAGTCACTCTCGTCATACCCAGTCCAGTTGACGGGAAGATTGTATGCTTTCTTGCATGAGTACATCTGATGCCTTATCAAGGCGCCCACTTCGGAATATACTTTTAGATAATCTTAACAAGTAAAAGTCATCCTGATGCTGCACAGCATGTGAATTACATCAAATTAATGACGACATAATGTATATAGGAGCACACTCATCGATTTGTAAAGTGGGACGATGGTCGTGGGGGCTAAAGCGTAGGCTTTGGACCCACTCCTTCGGCTTGCGGGTTCGATTCCCGCCTCGCACTCTGGAAGAGTCTCGGCGGCCCATGCGCTGAACACTAGCCTAGCAAGGGAGTTGTTCATATCCGGAGAGTCGTGGGACCGGTTCCTCTAGAGAAAAAGGTTTTCTCTAAGTACTTAAAGCAGTTGCTCTTGGTGGTTCAGAACCCACCTTAAACTGTAGGTTACCCTTCCACCAACAAGTAAGTGTGGGGGGGGGGTGTACAGGAATAGAGAAGAAGGTGCAAGAAAAATGTAAACCCTTAGGGGTTTTTAAAAGCTTCATTAAAAGTATTCATTAAAATACATTAAAAGCTTCCATTCCACTCATCGATTTGTCTGCGCGGAGTGGCGGTGTGAGTGGCGGTCGCTCAGGCGTGAACAATGAAAAGCGTTTTCTATAAAACGGCACTCTGCCTTGGTAATTCGCCACCTCCTCCAGTCAGAAGCCCGGCTCAGACGCAGAGTTTCACTGTATTATAGGAATAAATAAACATTTCAAAGGCAACAGTTGGTTACCAATTAAATAGATATATTTTGTTGTTTAGGTGAAAAATATTTTCATATTATAATATTTTTCTTAAATCTAGTTTGTACAGCCATTCAGACACGAAGGGTCGCAAATACATTTTTGACGGGTCGTCTGATTAACTAGGCTAAAATTTCTAACCTTTGAAACACGTTAGCAAATTATTTTTCTCCTTTTAAAAATTTTGATCTTGTACACATTTAAATTTCCCGCCAATTTTTAATTTCCATTACATTTAACTGAGTTTATGTCAAGGCCATCTGTTAGCAGTGAACACTTACAGACTATGGTATCTTAGAAAATATATGAACCACATTATCACAGATATGAACTATTAGCTTAGCGTAGATATGAACCATCATCTTAGCACAGATATTAACGAGTATCTTGCACAGATATGAACCACTATTCTTTGGCAGTAAATGATTGCTTTACCTGCATTAGGTTAAACACCGAACCATATTACAGAATCCATAAAAAGAGTAACACTTTGCCTTGCTGCCATACAAGTGTCCTTTGCAGCCTTAGGTAGCACATATCTACATACTGTAGAATGCTACAGCCCATCCATATGTACTATAGATGTCCACTGCTCAGGTTTGTGCGCAACCAAAATAAATTGCGCATCCATATGTGTCATAGAAAGCTACTAGACATTCAGAATTGTACTGCGCATTCATAAGTATCATATATTCATTGAGCAGCCGCGTGCACCTCCAAACTGTGTTGAGCAACCATATAAGTCATACACGCCTGTTACACATTGGCAATTCTAATGTGCATCTAGTAGAAGAGAACAGCTCTGTGTGCTGTCATTGGTTTCATGTTAAAGATAAGAGATTTAAATTTTGGGGTGCTGTCTGTATTCCTATAAGGGTGCTTTCATGCCTCTGCAAGCAGTTAGCCTGTATGCAAAAAACCCATAAGATCGAAAAAGATGCACCATTCTCTGTCTCTGTCTCACTCTTATGGGGATTCTGCATGCAGAGTGCTTGCTTGCAGAGGCATAAGAGCACCCTAAGTACACCTCTGACAAACTTCAACGATGGAATTTCATGGCAGCGATGGGTTGTCAACTTGCCTCAACGATGGATTGATTTGAAAATTTCGCATGCTCTCAGCATTATTAAAAAGCTTAATCTTCACCAAACTTCAGTGATGAAATTTAAGTTCAAAAAGCCTATAGCCAGCAAAGACAACGATTGGTTACAATCATATTTTAGTGCTGGAGATAGATAGATAAATAAGCATTTTACCTATATTCGGTCGATGTTTCTAGAAGCCTCGAGAATCGCCTAAATCACATATGTCAATTATGTTTCTAAAAATTTCGAGAACTCTGGGGAATCCTTGAATCAAGTAACACGTAGGTATGATGGTCTGTATCGCAGGCTTCGAGCTTCTCCTTCTCTCTTCAATCGGTACTAGGGAAATTAGCATTTTACCTATGGGTACTATTTATACAAATACAATACCCATATATTGCAAACCACCTGCGAGGTTTCTGGCAAAAATAGATATTTCTAACAAAAAATAGAGTGTAGGCCTATACTTCTCGTTCAATCAGCGAAGAGTACTTTGACAGCATTGCGCGTGCGCCGTCAACCACGGAAAGGTTCGAAAAGGCGAAATAGACTTGCATGTATTATTAGAATGAAGTTTCTAGAAGCTTCGAGAAACATCACAATAGCTCACTTTGACCAACTGCCTTTCTAGAAATTTTAAATTTTTAGGGGATCCCCCGTGCGCCATATTTACGAGCGCCACCTAACCAAAAAAGCTTGTACCTGACACAGTTACCAACTGCTTGAGATCTGACTGATAGCGCTATCTGTAGGTGACAGAAGTAATGACGTAGTAGTCTTTCAGAACCCCCATATACAGGTTGAACCATTTTAATCCACGATCCCAAATATCTTCTAAAATACATGAACTACGAAGAAATGGTTCAGGCAAAGGTTGACCAGGGCCGAGGGGGAAATTTTACTGTACCATCAATTTTGACCTAGAGGTTAATTAACTTTCAAGGTCAAATGGAGTTAAGACTCTTTCTTAAATGAGAACCTCTATTTTTGACTGCGGATTTGAAAAGAGCGGTAAATTTCACGTCAAAAAGGACATTTGAAAAAATGGTTTTTGTGACCTTGGAAAGGTAAAAAATTAAGGTAAAATGTCTGAGAAACGACCAGATGCCCTTTTTCTGAATTGTCTTGGTTTTCGGGGTAAAAAACCGTTCAAGATGCTTCACAAAAGTCGTTCGAAATGTTAACAATGCTGTGGACGTAGTAAGTTCTGTTTTCTTTGGGGTGCTTTCTTTTTGCGAGTTCCCCTTGCGTTTCACGTTTCGGGTGGTTGATTAACGTGAGTTCCCTCGCCTCTCACGTTTCGGGTGGTTAATTAATGTGAGTTCCCTTGCCTCTCATCATTGCTACCAGTGTTATAATCAGCCACGGAGTAACTGTTCGAAGTGCTCTCCATTGGCTTGAAGACAAAAGGGTAGACGTCTTTCAAAACCGTCCAAGGTTTTCAGCAAAGTTTCTCGGTAGATGGCTGCGCAAGCTGCAAGAATCCTTTCCATTAGATCTTCTCTTGTCGTGGGTTCCTGAGCAAAAACTAGATTTTAAATATAACCCCATGAGAATAAATCAGGTGATGTTAGATCTGATCAGAAGGATTGATATGGGTTGATATGTGATATGTGAGCAGTTGATATGATACTAATTTTAGGGGAATGTCATGTTACCAAGGCCGCTGCATCAAGACTTAACGCTAAACGATTTCCAAACTGAAGACAACCTACAAATTTAACAATGAGTACCTTGACTGAAAGAGCTTGCAATGGGATTCTTGTTCGTGAACGCTGACATCATGAGTAAAATGGAAATGATGCACAAGCTGTAACTGTTCTATCAGGTGTTCATGTTGATCTACAAATCAGTACTCAACAAATTAAAAGAGAGATATGCATACCACAAAGTACAGTATCAAGAATTGAAGATATCTGAACTATCTTGCTTACCACATTACTCTAACGCAGGCATTAAGGCCCCATCATATTTTAGCGCGTATTATTGTTTGTCTATCGATATTTAATAGGACCCTACTTTTTGGGCATAAGCATTGACAGACACACTTGATAGATAGATGAGAGATCAGGGTTGCCACTTTGAGATCTGGGAATTGTACGCACGTTAGTAAGAAATTGTACTGAAAAGTCTGAAATTGTACTTTCGACCTCAGCGCCTCGGAATAGACTCGATCTAACAAGATTTTAGCGTGAAATCCAAAAGTTGATATAATAAAAATCTTGAGTGATGTCAACTGTCACTTGTTAAAGTTTTTCTTTCAAAAATGATAAAGTTTTTTAAATATTGTGAACTTTTTTTTTATAAAAAAAAATGTTTTAGAAATGAAAAATATTTTCCAAATACAAAATGTCAATTAATTATTCATGATGGAATAAATAATGTTAAATGAGGGTTTGAAATGGCGGTCTGAATAAATATAATTCTTAATTTTTATTTGGCGCGCCAATAGCGACTAATGAGGGCCGCTGCGCGAGTCAAGCGCAATAGTTCAACATACCAAAGTTGGGATCACTGCTTTCAAGTCTAGGGTGAAATCCAGGGTTGCGAAGTGACGCGTCACTCGAGGTTTTTTACGTAAATTACCTAAATGAAGTAATTTACGTAGAAAACTAGATTTTTACGAGGATTCCAAATATAGACAATATAACATATAGACAAAAGTGTATCTAAGTGCTTATTTTACAACAAACTATTGACGAACGGTGATTATAAACGCCTTCTAGATCATGGGTATGTAAATAGTAAATAGTTTTAATATTTCAATTATATTCTAACCTACACTCGAAAGAATTGTTTATAAATTATTACACGTTCAAATAATTTTGAAGATTATTATAAATTGACGACGTGTAGATGTATGTGCTTCATGCAAAAAAATTATTTTTTATCAGGAAGTTAATACCAATAAAAAGGTATCTTTATAACTATATTAAATTTAGTTGCTTTTACCGTGAATTACATTGTTTTCATTTTTAGAAAATAAAATTTTTTTTTACATAATTTCAATTTCATTTTTCCGCTTTACAATACTCGTAATTAATTCATTCATTTACGATAATAAAAGTTTAATTTGTCATACAAGTACTCTTTATTCATAAAATATTTCTAGATCATATTATTTTACTTTTAAACCACTAATTATTGTTTGGTGTTATTGACATTATTGTAGTCATCACTGGTAAATGTTTACTGATATTTGCTTATTTCTTCTTTTCAGGAAACTTTGCCTATTCATCTTGCCTTAATTTGTAAAATTTTAAATAATAATTGCAGAACGACCGGCAAGCACACGCCCACAGTCCACCAAACACACGCAGTGGTTATAACTTATGCCAGATCAGACACCTCTAGAAAAAAGCTAAAATAAAATTTTCTTAACAATTTTGTACTCAAATGTACTAAAAAGAAAGTACAATGTCGAGTGTACTGAAAATGCGAGAGGCGTACTCACCAGCCGGAAATAGTATGCATAAAGTAAAATTGTACTCAAAAAGGCAACACTGTGAGAGATAGATGGGAGGTTGATTGGACGAGGAAACCCATTCCAATGGCCCCCCTGCTCACTGGATCGAACATCGCCTGTTTTCTTTTCGTGGGGTTATATTAAAAATGTAGTTATTGCTCAGCGACCCACAACAAGAGAAGATCTAATGGAAAGGATTCGGTTATAACATAACGATTTTGTATCACATTTATAACTAAGTTATCAGCGCTCAAAATAGGGAGGGGGGGGGGCGGCTGGCAGAATTTTTCGAAACTAATTAAATTTTTTCAAATTCATCATACCTATCTTTCATAACTTTAAATGCACTCAAATACGCCACCACTTAAAAAATTTTACGCTACCTAGTTAACACAGATATAAGTTAGGGAGGGGGAGTGTAACGCAGGTTTTAAACCTTCAATAGCGATGTGCAATATAAAGTGTCGAACATGGATTCATTCGTCTTCAAATGCGCTGATATGCGCCACTTTCGAAATTGACAAGAAACCATAATCAACCCCCCCCCCCCATTACCACTTGTTACGATCCACTTTTCCATCTTATCTCCAAATAACTGAAATTGCAAAATAAAAATTTATAATGATATCTTCGTATAGGATTTCAAATGCGCTCATCTTTGCCACTTTCGTAATTGACAAAGAACCATAACCGAGTCCCTCATTACCACTTGCTACGATCCACTATTCGATGACACCGCCAAATTTCCTAAATTGCAATATAAAAATGTATACCGATATCTTATGATAGGATTTCAAATGCGCTAATATTTTCAACTTTCGTAATTGACAAAAAACATAACTAAACCCCTCATTACCACTTGTTACGATCCACTATACGATGATACTACCAAATAAACTAAATAGCATTATAAAAATTTAACATTAAAATTTATAATGATCTCTTCGGAGAGGATTTCGAATGCGCTAATATTTCCGAGTTTTGTAATTGACAAAAACCCTAACTAAGCCCCTCATTACCATTTGTTACGATCCACTATTCGATGATACCTCCATATAACCTAAATTGCAATATAAAAATTTATAATGATCTCTCAGATAGGATTTCAGATGCGCTCATATGCGCCATTTTTGAAATTGACAAAAAACCATAATCAACCCCCTCATAATCACTTGTTACGATCCACTATTCGATGATACGTCCAAATAACTTAAATTGCAATAGTAAAATTTGTAATGATCTCTTCGTATAGAATTTCAAATTCGCTCATATGCGCCACTTTTGAAATTGACAAAAAACCATAACCAAGCCCTCACTAACACTTGTTACGATCCACTGTTCCATGATACGTCCAAATAACTTAAATTGCAATATAAAAATTTATAATGATCTCTTCGGACAGCATTTGAACTGCGCTCCTATCCGCCACTTTCGAAATTGCCAGAAAACCATAATCCACCCTCTCACTGCCACTTGTTACGATCCACTGTCCGATAATATCTCCACATAAACTAAATGGCAATATAAAATTTATAATGATCTCTTTGTATAAGATTTCAAATACGCTCATATGCGCCACTTCCGAAATTAACAAAAAACCATAATCAACCCCCTCATTACCGCTTGTTACGATCCACTATTCGATGATACCTTCATATAGCCTAAATTGCAATATAAAGATTTATAATGATCTCTTCGAATAGGATTTCAAATGCGCTCATATGTGCCACTTTCGAAATTGGAAAAAAAACCATAATCAACCCTCTCATTAGCACTTGTTACTGTCCACTATTCAATATTATCTCTAAATAACTAAAATTGCAGTATAACCTTACTGATTTTGAAATCAAATACTTTTAGATATTTTTTTGTGAAATTTTATTCTATTTAAAGATTCATTGATCCAGCAAAATCCTCGTGGACCCTAAGAACATGGAGCGACCCAAGGACAACTGCCTTCTGTATTTTTGCCGCAAGTGTTCTAGCATATTGTTGACACGCAGGGATGCTTTTTAGGCTATTAGCAAGTGAAAGCTTGGCACCTACAAGAGCGCCGATGATAAGGACGATCAGTTTAACAGAATATTTCGGGTATATTTCATTCTCCTTGGCTATGATGTTTTTGTCAGCTGGTGCCGAAAATTCGATAACGAACATGGTTCGCTTCTCGAAGTCAAGAAGAACCATGTCAGGCCT
>NC_046661.1:44259533-44261020 GCF_010883055.1 Belonocnema kinseyi | reverse complement strand
TTCAGAGAGGTGTCTTTCAGGGCGACACCATGAGCCCACTCCTCTTTTGCCTTACATTATTGCCACTATCTCTAGCACTACGCCATTCCGACGGGTACTTGGCGGCAAACCTGTAGATCGAAAGTACAAGGTCACTCATATATTTTACATGGACGACCTTAAGATCTATGCTAAAAACAGAGAGCAACTGCATCTAGCTCTGGGGATTGTCGAACGATATACTAAGGAAATTGTAATGGAATTTGTGTTAGACAAATGCGCCAAGGTTTATTTGAAGCGAGGAAAACTTAATGGCATCCCTGAAGATCCTGAGCTCGTTGATAGAAGCGCCATACGACACCTTTGCGCTGGAGAGACTTATAATACCTGGGCGTGCCTCAGAGCCGCATTCAGGATGTGACACCTATAAAGGATACTTTCCGAGGCAGATACAAACGTCTCATCCGACAGATTTGGTCTTCCGAACTGTCGGCGAGGAACAAAGTATCTGCAACTAACATCCTTGCCGTCCCGGTACTACTCTATTCATTTGGAGTAGTTCCATGGACGAAGAACGAGCTCAGATCTCTTGATATCGGGACAAGAAAGGTTATGCACATGAAGAAAAGCATGCATCTTAAGTCTTCCGTTTCGCGACTGTACATCTCACGCCGTCAAGGGGGTCGCGCAATATTAAGTCTTGAATGTCTTCACAACAGGATTATTCTGGGTACAGCACAAGAGTTGCAAATGGAAGAGACCCTCTTCTTAAAATGAAGCTAACGTTTGCTTTCCTTAAATCGCCCGGATTGAAGTCTGGTACAGAGGGTTTCATTTTTGCATGCCAAGACGGTGTCATTTCCACCTTAACATACCGTCGCACATTTTGAACCAAGACATTCCCGATGATAGAACAACAAAGGTTGTTCAGGACCTAGGCAGGTATTTGACATTGACATTTTGACTCGGGATTTAAAAAGAACGAAAAACTCCAAGTAAAAAATGACCTGTCGAAAGATGGTTTTGTGACCTTGGTAAATTGAAATATTAATGTCAAATGTCTGAGAAACGACTAGCTGCCCCTTTTATGAATTTTCTTAATTTTTCGGGGCAGACAAACATTCAAGATGATTCACAAAAGTCTATGAAATATTAAGGTTTACATCACCTTGACCATCATGACCTTCAGGTAAATTTTCAAAGTCACATGAAGGTCGAGATGATTTTTCTTAGATTGAACTCTGTGCCCGGATAAATTTTTTTTTTATAGAGTTCAGGCTGTGGAATTTTATCACAATAACGCCCAAACTCATAGACACAGTAAAAATCATTTCGGATAAGATGTAAAGACTGTGACTATGCAGTTACAAATGTGACACTCTTGACAATGTCACTTCTCACATAGGGTTGCAAATGGAAGAGACCCTCTTCTTAAAATGAAGCTAACGTTTGCTTTCCTTAAATCGCCCGGATTGAAGTCTGGTACAGAGGGTTTCATTTTTGCATGC
>NC_046661.1:44244617-44259433 GCF_010883055.1 Belonocnema kinseyi | reverse complement strand
GGGCCAAATGCTGATGGGTTGAAGAAAACTTCTTCCACCAGAAGGTTTTGATACAATCTGGTCCCGGTGCGGAATAGTTCTTCATCCCTCGTAATACTTTTTACACCTCCTCGATAGTGATGGGTGGGCATTCTTTATCAGGTGTTATGAGGGCAACACATAACTCCTTGAAGCTATTTATATTTTCTGAGTCTTCATCCAGTCTATGCTGAACTTCGTAGACTTCTCTCCAAAATACTTCGACCTCTTCTGGTTTGGGTGGGTTTTCGACAGTAACTAGAGGGTCTTGGAAGAGTCGAGATGGGTCAGAGAGAAACTGTTGATTTTCTCTGACCCATCTCTCCCTCCGCTCTAGACTTCTCTTAGCGTCAGATAGTATCCGTATTCTCTCAACAATATGCTGCCTGATGGTCAGCAGCTTTGACTTGTTAAGTGTCTGATAACGGGTCCGGAGTTCGCGCGCAAACTTTCGAACCTTGGCGGTAAAATTCCTGCCAGATGTGATGTAGTCAATCACACATTGAATGCGGGACGTGTACTGTCTTGCCCAGCCTATCTTTATGGCAAGTTGATGCATTCGTCTTTTGCTCTTATGATCAGCCGTTGGTTTTGTTTTACGGTTCGCATCGGCCAAAGCTCTCGCTGCATTATACACACAATAATTGATAGCCCAGAGGTCGGATTCACCGGAAAAATGTCCACGAAGCTCGTCATCCATTTCAGCCACATCTTTAGGCTTGAGAGAAATTACTTCTCAAGGACATGTCTCGAAAAGTAGAACAATCCAATCTAAGCATAACACATCATTTATAATTGTGAATAATGCTTTCATATAAAATACTCGTAAGAAGTGAAAATAAAGTTTAACATTTTGAAAAGGCTCCATATCAATTATCGTCTGATCGAAGAGTATCATGTAGATAGTTTCGAAATATATTGAAATATTGCTTTTAACAACGTCACTCCAAGGAGAAGAGAAGGATGTAACGATCCACCCAAAAGGATTAGGAGGGACGAAAAGTCATTGCCTAAAAAGAACCTTTTTTAAATATTCGAAGCATTCACAGTCCCTATGGGATAAAATACAGGGTATAATATAGGTCCATATTTTCAACCTCATAGCGTACTTTTTCGCGCACAAAGGGTAACAGATTTAAGAGAAATTCAGAAAAATTCGAAACAATTCAAATAACAGAAATTTAAAGAAATTGAGAAAAATTATATGTAATTCATAAACTTTCAAACTACATTTAAAAAAGCAATCAAGTGAATTGAAAGCAATTTACAAATATGGAAAAAGTAATTCAATTGGGTAGAATTAAGTGAATTTAGAAGAACTCAAAAGAAATTAAAAGAACTGAATAGGATTTACGATGAATTAATAAGATTTGAGGGCCAATTCCAAATGAATTATACAAAATATTTTTAAATATCTTGAGATCGTCACAAACAATTCCGTGAAATCCGTAAAAAATTTAAAACTCCATAAAATTATTTAAACCCTTGTAAATCAGTTGAAAGTGTTCACATATGTTGAAAATGAGATTGAATATTTAAAAATATAATAAAATATTGAAATTATATTTTACGACTGCATGATAAATGTATTGAAGTACATTGATATTTGTTAAATCCCTCAAAATCTAAGTAAAAAGCTGGTGAAAATATCTTTGAAATTTATAAAATACCCAAAAATCTTGAAAATTTCTTTAAATTATTGTAATCTCTTTCAAAGTTCGCGGAGTCTTTATAAATTTATAAATTGTAAACAAATCTTTAAAAACATTTGTCAGATTCAAGATAATTTAAAAATGGGTATAGACATGAAATGGATTGTGATTAACCACGAATTAATGTATTGAATAAAAAGTGACTAATGTTATTTTTTACATCATCCTTATGTAAAATATATTGTTTCTTTTTGAAGTCAACTTTGTTTTACGACTACTGTTTCAATTGATAATCAGCTCGTTCACCTGACGTACGCCAATTTATATCCGATTGAATTAAATATGATAATTTCAAACTGCAAATTTCATTTGTTAAAATGTATTAAGGAAACTTTTGGAGGTAGCTTTTTCGAACCACCCTATTATGCATACAATCCATTATTCATAATTTTAGTATAAATAAATTCTATAAATCTCAAACAATTCGTCAGTCTAACGCAGCAATGTATAGATGCCCAATACTGCGACTCCAGCAATGTGTACTAGGCTAGCACTGCTAGCACAAATTTTAATAATTGATATTGATATTAAAAACATACTTGTTCAAAGTTACCCTACTTTTGATGAATAATTTTACAGTTTGTAACGATTATTTAACAATAAAAAAATAAGATTCTTATATTAAAAACGACGTTTTCTAGTAGAATGAGAAATTTCAATCCAAATTTGTATTTGATATCAAGTATATTTCGAAATTAACTCCACAACGTGTTTTGATCAGACGAAAATTGAAAAAGAGGATCTTCAACGTCTTAAACTTCAGTTCGACTCCTCACGGTTAGTTAATGTAAAACTATTGTTAACAATTATTACTTGTGTGGTATGCTTGGATTCGTAAAAGTGTCAGAAACCCGGTAATAAGCGTTACATTCAGAAAAATTAAGAAATCCTATTTATATGAATAAGCAATTTTTCCTTCAACTAAAAATCCTCCAACGGGAACAGAAAAAGTGAAAATCCTATTCCTCTCAATCGACTTAATAAAATTTAATTAAAGCATTTACTTAACCTATGTTTTACTAATAAATATTTCTAAACTTTTAAATTCGACAAATATTCAAATTTATAGTTACTTACATTTTAATAAATTATTGAAACGTCTTAAAAATGCATCAAAGAAATCTATTTAAATGTGTGAATTAAAATAATTTTAACTGTAGAGAGGCGGACTTTAATTGATTAAATTTTCAAATAATATATTCCACATGAAGGAATTAAAACAATTTATTACACATATTTTGTGTAATTATTAGAAAGAATTAAATAATCTCGAAATCTGAACACAATAACAAGGAAGAAAACACGTTCCCTTTTGGGGAGTAGGAACCTATGCGGCTAAGATTGAAAATATTGACGATTTTTAACAACCTTTTTTTGATTTACAAAATTCGGATTTTTCTCAGCTGTGTCTAATTTCAAAAAACGGGAAAGTCTCGCGAGGCCGAAAACCGTCCGCTCGACAAACTACCACCCGCCGCAAGGGTAGCGGTTTCCAGACAATGCCTGACCCAAGGTGACGGTCTCTTGATGATGACTTTCTCCCAGGCAATTTTTTTCAAACTTTTTTTACTACGAGTACGTACCCTTTTTGCTGAAAATATTCCAACTATGATTGGCTGTCAAATTTTTTTGTCACTAACAAGCTCCACCCTTTTGGGCGTGCTTATCATATTTCTGTCTCTCTCGCACACTCAACTCAGAGTTCCCACGCTATTACACAGTACTGGATATACGAAATAAGAGTAAAAATTTTGAAAATTGCTGAGGCGTACAATAGTTATCAATAAATATAATAATTATTCACTTGCCAATTTTTTAAAAACTTATCTTTTACTTTTGTTCCGCACGAAGATAAAGATATCGCACAATAATATCCCAAATCTCAGTATTGCAGGAAAGCGCAGTATGAGCATAATACCATTCATAAGTTGGGAATATTCTAATCTTACAATTTTTTAGTCAAGTATCTATTCTTCATTACCCACTGAAAAAACTAAATCGTATGAATTACAATATATACCGTAATTTCTGCGCTATATATCGTAATTATCGCATAATAATAGTGCAAAATCGTGATATCGTACATTGCAAGTTTTTACATTATATAGCGCATAATTGCGCAAGCTATAACGTAGGAATTTAAGTTTATTACGCTATCACATTATATTTTTTTTATGATCTCGCGAGAGTTGGAGTAGTGAACAAGCGATCACAGAAATAATTAAAGGTAAGATTAACATCGATTCCAGGTGAAAGATTCTCCGAAACAAAGATTAACCTTTCCAGATAAACTTTACATAAATCGAAGATAATTTCCGTAAGAACAAATTTTTTTCGTGTAATTTGCTGCTGATTCTACATGTTTTACTGAAATTTCCTCACTTCAGCTTGATGCAGTAGACGGGATCATAATTATTTTCGTAACCTCGGTGAAACTTTCGCCGAATATGTTTAATTCTTAACCGTTGCAAGTCTTACTTGCAGGAAATTTTACCTTTTTTCTGTGATTTTTTCAAATCTGTTGGCCCGATTTATAGCTCGAATTCACTCATACTTTGCCTTTGTCCCATTTCTGCTGAGGGCGCCACAGCAGATGACAGCAATAAAATTCAACTTCACTTTTTTCTGTAATATTAGTGCATTATGATATCGTACAAAGCTCAGGGACCTGCTTGTACGTTATCATATCGCGCTTTCTTGCAATACTGAGATTTGCGATATTATTGTGCGATATCTTTTTCTTCGTGCGAAATAAAAGTAAAAGATGAGTTTTAAAAAAAAATTACAAATGATTATTTATTATATTTATTGATAACTACTGTACGCCTCAACAATTTAAAAAATTTAGCTCTTATTTCGTACATCTAGTACGTTGAATGTTGTTATTTTACACAATTAAATTATCATTTTACGATTTCAGATACACAAATAAAAAATATACTCAATAATCTATTCAGAATAACTTTTTCCAGTATGATTTTAAGCTGCATTTACAACGCTAACATGTCGGACTCGACATCTCATTAACACTTAAATGGTGTTCCATTCGAGTTTACGGCAGAGAGAATAGCCTCATACAAATAATTCAATTTTGTATGTAGCAGGCAAATGTAAAATACACTTTAATTCTATTCATTTTGATAAAAAGAGATATTTCGGGTTCCAACATGTACAAAACTACGAATTTTTCCGACGTTTCGTCAACATTGCAGGTCATTTCTTTAGGGCTGAACTAAAGATGAAAAAGGGAACTGCAATGTTCATGATACGTCGGCCAAATTCGTAGTTTTTTACACAATTAGAACCCAAAATATCTCTTTTTATCGCTCTAATTCTTATTCCCAAAAATAAATGTATTAGAATAGTACTGCCGTACACACTAAAAAGATACATAAGTGACATTGCCGCTTGGGTCGACTTTTTCATTGCCAAGTTTAAGAAAATAACCCTGAGGGACAATTTCACTTATATATCTTTTTAGTTTGTACGACAGAGTAGCCTATAGATATTTTTTGTTTTATAGCTGCTTTCAAAATGAATGAAATAAACTCGAAATAAGTTTATTTTAGTGCGTTCCATGTGTCTTAATCTACTGGAAGAAATAATTTTCAAGTTTTCACAAGGTACGTAAGAATAACAGGTTTTCCAACAAAAAAAACTTTTTTATCTTAATTCACATGTTTCTCTTTATTTCAAAACTTAAACACATTAGAGCATGAAGTTAAAAAATAATCTTATATTTCATGGATTCTTTCAATGATTCATTGCACTGTCTCTCCATAATATACAAGTTCTGTGCTTTTAGAACGTTATTGCAGCAAGTAAGTAAAAAGAGATAAGTGAAGAAAAGCACTATTAAAATGTTCTATACGGTCAAGTTTACTTGCAAGAATTTTTAGTATTTTACATAGCAAATCTATTTTACTTAACTTTGTATGGCTTACTTTAGAAATAAATATTTATTGTTAAACTTCCTTTTACAGTAAAAAGCTGAGAATATTCCGGATATGGTACTAACTGTGAAACTTTTATAGTTTGTTAATTTCATTCGTCTCGGTAGACGTCCGTTAACATGTCAAAAATTGTCAAAATGTATGTCAAAATGTATGTGTGATAAATGTAATGCTAATATGATAGGGTATCAAATTCTAAGCTTTTTATTAACCTCAATATATATTAGAAACTGAAAAAATAATTAATATTAGCTCATTAGCCTAAAAATTCAATTCTTCCCAGTGTTTACCCAATTCTTCGCAGGGATGACCGCAATTATTGGCACCCTAGTCATACGAAGGTGAAATGATGAAGGAAACAGATTAAACTTATCTTTAATAGTATCACTATGAAGTGAATAGTGAACAGAAACATTGCTTATCAATTATTTTTCAGTTATAAGCAAATAGTCTGGCTTAAATTACTTAATTATCAGCATCTATCCAGTCCAAATTTAGAGTTTGTGATCCTCGGCTTCTTTTGACTACTTTAGCAGAATTAGTAGAATCGGTTTTTTTCCAAAATTGATTTTTTTTTGTTAGTGCCTTCAACTTTTAACATCCTTTTTCTAGTAACTCCTTTAGCAGAATCAATAATATCGGTAATATTTGAAGATTGATTTAATTTAGTTCATAATCTTTTTGGTTTCTAACTCTTTACTATATTTCTATCTTCTTGGGCTTTTTCTGAAATTTTATTTCGCCGCTTTCTTTTTTGCTTTTCAGCTTCTTTAGTCTCAACTTTATTTTTTTGAAACTGATTTTTCCTAATTCCTAATCTCTTCATGTCTACGATGTTAAAGCATAGATGCCTTTTGCCTTCATTTTCCTTTCCTTTCGTTTTTGGGGTTAGATGGAAACGCAAATAATCAGGCATATTTCCGCTTTTTACACATTTTAAAGCAATTTCTTGTACGTGTTAGGTCGTTAGGTTATTTTTTTATCAACAATTTTAACATTTCCTCAAAACGTGCTAAAAATAAAGTAGTCACTTCCGTTAATTATAACGCTGCTAGGGGTAAATTAACACCTGCAATTATCTCAAGACTTTCTTTAACTAGTCAGAAAATTCTTGGCAGCCTGGAAACAAAGTTGAATTTAATAATCTGAGAATACATAAATTATTGTTTAGCATACGATGATTACATATTACTACGAAAAAATGTTTGCACTATTAGAAAAAATAAAAAACAATGTGCTATTCATCTTGTTTCTCTTATTATTTCATAAAATATAGAGAAGGGTGCCAACAGTTGGGGGAGGGGGGATGCCAAGAGTTGGTGCTCTTACTCTACGAAAAACAATTTTTTTATAACTTTATACAAAGGAAAGCGGATGCATCGGAAGATTGGCAAGAATATCCCATTCAGATTATGGTAATGCAGGTTAGTTAAAAAAATATGAACTACACGTTTCCTCTTCCTTTGAAATATATAGTTTAAAAACAATTTATAGATGAAACACAATATATAAATTTAAATAGCCTTTTTCTACTTTTAAGTGTGCAACTTTCATTATTGTTAAAACTGGTGTTTATCAAAGAAAAAAATAGTAATTTTTCGTCTTTAAGTGAGGGCCATTTTCTCTTTAACCCTGTAGGCTTTGAAGGGATTAACTTAGACGCTAGATTTATTAGGAACTGTTCATGAACTCTTTTGCCTTTTCTCGAACAATTCTTTCTTTTTGGCCTTTTTCAAGAAACATCCCCTTTTCCTCATTTTTTTATAATCACTTTGTTAAAAATGCCAATGTTTTGTTAAGCGCTAATTTGTTGTCAAAATTTAACTGCTTGGTTTGAAGTTAAAGTACTTTGTTAAAAATCGTATCAGTTTTGGTGAAAAATTAATTTATTTAACTAAAGTATAAATATTTCATTTTTCTTTGAAAATTTATCTTCTTTAGTATAAAATTCAACTAGTTGTTTGAAAATTCATCTTTTATAGTTTAAGATTCAATTAATTAGGTAAAAAGATTTGTATTTTGTTGATTATTTATTTATTTATATTTTGTTGATATCGTCTCTCACTAAAAATTGATATTTTTGGTTATGAAATAAATATTTAATTAAACTTTTTTTAAATTCGTTTCTTTTGATTAAGAATTAGTTTTTTGCTGAAAATGTAACTATTCAATTTTTTATTGAAAATTGATTTTTCAAATTTAAAAATTATTTTTTCTGGTTCGAAATTCATATCTTCTGTTGAAAATTCGTTTTCTTGGTTGAAAATTTGTCCGTTTGGATAAAAAAATGCAACCGCTTAGTTGAAATTTGATGTGTTTTATTTCTGGATTCATATATTTGGTTAAAAATCGGTCTGCTTCGGTTAAATTTAAATATTTGCAATTGAAAATTAAAATCCGTTTTTGTAGGAAGATTAGCTATTACATGGTCCTTTATGATTACAGTTTTAGCATTCGCGCTGTTCGGAGGTGTTTCCAGGTCGCTCTCTGTTACTCATTGGTAGGAGCTTACGCAGCTTATTCGTATTTTGTTTTCGAGTGTAAAGTGCGAGTTAATTCGGTAGTTATGACTAATAACGATAATCTTTTTAAAAACCCGTGCAGAAATTTCCCGGTCGGGAGCCGGTCCGGCTTCGCTTTTCTGGAATCACGAAGTCGGGAGCCGGCTGGTTAATGGCCGAGCTTTACAAGTGCATCTGTATAAAACACTTACAAGCGTACAAAGTATTCAGCGGGCCGTATCCAGTTCAAATCAGACAGGGCTACACTTGAAATCGCAGAAACTCTCGAGGGCGTAATCTGTTGTTTTTAGAGGAAATTAGGTGATGGGTATTTTTCTGAATTGAAAACAGAATTTTTTCTGAAAAGTTATGCGTATTTGAATTTTTTGCATTTTTTCGAAAAACCAGAATTTTTACATTGAACCCCTATAATTCTATAATCTTGTAAGTTTAATGCTTGCTAAATAACTTTAGTAGTAACAATGAGAAAATTATAGCGCATGAATTACAATATATATCATAATTCCTGCGCTATATATCATAATTATCGCATTATAATAGCGCAACATCCTGATATCGTATATTGCAAGTTTTTACATTATATACCCGGTGGCGCCAATCTTATTTGAAACAGGTCAGGCGAATTTACTTCAGACAGACCCTCCTTCTCTCTGTTTGAAAAAAAGAATGTGATGAGGAACAAAAAAAAAGTACACGAACAAGAGCGATTATGAAAATGATAACAATGATGATAAATTTCTACCTGAAAACACATTTATTTCCTCAGGCACTTTTGTAACAAATAAATTCTTGAAATACGTGAATAGCACGCGAACATTTCAAACATCAAATTAAAGGACTTTCTTCTAGCTTAATTTAAAAATAAATAATTAAAAATAATTTTTCTAAACAATAAGGAATCATCAATTTTAATAGAAAAAAGTATAACAGATCAAATTACATTGCAAATAATTTAAAATAAAAACTTTAATATAATATTTTGCATAAATATTAAGCACTCAAATTGTTAGGACGTGAATGATTTATTTTTATCAGTAATTTAAGAAATATTTAAGGTTCCACTCAGCGGCACTCAACCCCGATGAGTATAAACTTATAATGAGTGATAAACATTTCCTACAGTGGTGAGGGGATGGATCAAGAATATCTTAAATATTACTCCATTAAATCATTCTGTTTTTATGAATTTTTGAAAAACTTTCAATGTTTTTAAAACAGTAGGAAACAGCGTTTATTAATTGATCAGTTTTTATTATTTTAATATTGTAAAATATGGAGATCGAAATATGAGAAATGTTTAAATGACTCGAAAGTTATCTGAAAACCTAAAAATAATTGAAATTAATATTGTAGGTTGAAAAATTATATATGGATTTGAGCACATGGCTGACCTGATGATAAGTTAAACAAATTTGTATTGTATTTATAAAAACTGTTTAGGCAAATTTTATAAATCAATCGTTCTTTACGATATATTTGCTGTCATCGCCAATTTAAAATAAAAATGATTAGTTATTTAACTCTGATCTACTTTTTCTCCAAATGGAATTTTTTGTACCCGTTTTATTTATGCTGGCATACAGCAAAGGGACATATTAGAAGCATTCTTTTTTATACTTTTAAAAATTCAAGGATCCTTACGAAATGCTGCTCTCAAATGTAATATTCGCGAACCTGAAGATAAATATAAATGTAATCGTTCCGATTATGGATTTGTGTACGTTCTGTTTTATTTCACTATCTTTACTTAATTATTTCCCCTTCTTTTTCGTGCATTTTTAGTTAATTTATTTACACAATATCTTTTCCTTTTTTCGGGACCCCCCGTAATTGTGCAATTTACCCCTTAATTAAAAAGTTCCCGGAATCATCACCGTGTGGCGCCCCCTGCTGTCCGATTGACATTTTTTTCATTTCTGTAGGTTTTCGCATCTTTTAACAATATTCCCTGCGAATTTCAGCTTTCTAGCTTCATATTTGTAAATGTAACGCAATTTTGAGTGCATCTGTTTTTTTGCGAAATTCGATTTTTGCAATGGATTTAATTTTGCAACAACGTGTGTGTTGTCGACAAATCCAGAATTATTTTTGTAACCTCAGTGAAACTTGCGCCGCAATATGTCTAATCATTAACCTTTGCAGTTCTTACCTGCTGAAAATGTTTAATTATTTCTGTGATTGTTTTAAATCTGCTGTCCCGATTTATAACTCAAATTGACTGATACTCTGCATTTTTCCAATTTCTGTTAAGGTCGCCGTAGTAGACGTCAGCAATAAAATTTAACTTCATTTTTTCCTGTGATAGTAGTGCATTATAATATCGTAAAAAGCTCCGGGACCTGATTGTTTTTTATCATCTTGCGCTTTCTTGCAATACAGAGGTTTTGTGATATCTTTATCTCAGTGCAGGAGAATTCTTTTTTTTTACAATCGAATGTTCCAATTTTTTAGGAAAAAATTATAGATACGAAAAAATGTTAAGATAAACGCTTGATAAATCTTTCTCTTTTGCGATATTTTTCATAGTTCACGAAAAAATTCAAAAACTACCCCTTTAGGGGGAAAAAATTCTCCCAGCTTCGAAAATGGCTTAGCCCACATGATGATGCTAAGATGCCTTTTTTATTAGTAGAAACTTAAACAAATATTTTTAAGTAAATAAAAAGGTGGTGTTTTTAAGGAAATCTTTTTAATTATTTTCTTAAAATTTTGAAAATATGAAAAAAGTATAATTTCATCTAAAAACAACATATTTCGCCTTTGAGAGATTCTGCAATTTCAAGTTTAACGCCCTGTCTGATTTCCAATAGATTCGGTTAGCGACGATTGTTATTTGTACGCTATTATCCGAAAAACATTTTACTTTTAACCACTATTAATAAGATCGGCAATGGTTATAAATATATGTTATGGCCCGATAGTTGAGAACCACTTTAAACCAATTTGCCTCGAATAATTCTCCGTCTATGTTTACAAAAAATAAACCCAGACTGGGAAAACCTTCCGGGTTAAATTGCTTTAGAGTGGCAATAAGACGACCTTGCTTTCTCTCCATGAGTCAATGGAAGGAAGAGAGCCATAAAAACACACCTGGCGCATCTGCGACGGAAGGTTTCCCCGTCACGCCCAGGCCTGTGAGCATGACTCACGCCGTGTCATCTCTCTCTTTCTCTCTTTTCTCTCTCTCTTTCTTCTCGTTGGGAAAGCGACCAGCGGTCGCCAACCCAACGTGACTGATACGTATGACAAAATTCCCTGTTAAATTAAAATACTAATTTGTAAATTTTGTATATAAATATTTTGAGTCCTTTCGTTTATTAATGATACCTGGGGTCAGAAAACATAGGGAAATTAGAAATTCCGTCCCATCTTAGGTTTTAGAATTTAGTTTCTTCTTTTAATCTTAGGATCTTTATAAATGTATTTTCTTTCGGATCTCGATTTTCTTTTAATTCTTAAGTATTTTATCCTGCGATATCTCAGGTTCTTTTAATTTTAAGTATTCAGCATTTTATTCTGCGAGTATTTTTAAACCTTAGGTTCTCTTTATATCCTTGTAAGTTAGATTTTTATTTTTAACCTTTAGATGCTATCTTAGTAATTTTATTTTAAGATGCTATCTTTGTATTTTTATTTTATGCTTTTATATTTTTGTATGACCTTTTGTACTTTGCCGCATACGAAGCTCGCGGGACTTCGCGCGACGCGCCATGTTGTCACTGGACAGTGCAGCCGACGCGCCCCTCCATCAGCGACGCGAGTGGCCGAGAGGACCGCACCAATCGCCGGCCGGCCCGGGTGCAAGCAAGCGAAGGCACGCACTTCTATTCGGGCTTCCAGTTGGGTAACCTCAGTCCCCTGGTCGCTTTCGGTACTTAGTACCACGTTCTAAGAATAAAGTGCTTTCGAATACAAACATAATTCCTGGTCGCTTTTTCTTTCTCTCTTGAGAAACAATCCTTGCTCCTGCACTCCATTCTCCTTCTCTCTTTTCCTACCTTTCGCTCATTCTGTCCTTTTCTCTCTCCCTAGGGTCGGTACGCTCCTTGCAGCCCCGCTCGCACACTTTCACTTTCACTATGGTCGGTAAGCTTTCTCGCAGCCCAGCACGCAATATTTACTTTACTTTCTCTAGGACCGGTACGCTCTTAGCAGCCCCGCCACAAGTCTCACTTTCTCTAGGGTCGGTACGCTCCTTCCAGCCCCGCCCGCAATCTTTACTTTTTCAGAGGTCGGTACGCTCATAGCAGCCCCGCCTCGCCTGCTTTCCTATTATTCTACTATTCCTGGGTCGGTACGTTCAATGTAGCCCCGTCCTCTCTTTACCTATTCTAGATTTCCATTGCCTTGCTCCTCCTTACCTTGGCAATACCTGCTGAAGGTCCGAGGGGCCCCTCGCCTCCCGCTGCCGCCACCAACCAGCCGCAGAAACCCTGCGCGATCCATGGCCCAGCTCGACACATTCCTGCAGGCGAACAACGGGGCCTTGTCCGTGCGAGGAGAGATCCAGCCCCAGAAAGCCTAAGCCGCGGTAAAGAAGCCTCTGCCCAGGAGGGCACGAACGGCTCGCCGCGCCCAGGAAGACCTGCACATCATCATCACCATCGTGGTGAGAAGCCCTACCTCAGGAGAGGTACAGAAGGCTCCACACGAACCACCGGCAGAGCTCTCGCACTCTCGCGAGCAGTCCGCCACTCGCCTGACCACACACGATCTCCTCTCCAAAATTCACTACTTTAGATCAAGTGTTCGATGTAAAATGTACTTGAAATAAAAAATTGTTTCTTTAAAATGTGATATTTTTCAACCAATTCATTTATATATAACGAGGGGTCGATCACACCAATATTCCAGATTCCTACACTAAATATTTCCATACACGTATTCTTTCAATTTTCCTAGATACAAATATACAAAACAATTGCAGATACAGCAGATCCAAAACTGTTTTTCCTTTCTTCGAACGTTTTAATTTTAAACAAGTATTTCAGCTAAATTCAGCAATTCATTCGGGCTTCGGTCAATCATAAAGTCAAAATAAAAGCATCCGAAATAACATGTAAAAAAACATTTATTGCTTTTAAAAAATCCTCAACGTTTCGACCAACACTACGGGTCTTTATCAAGAGTCGATATACGTACATATCTATAATATAATTTTTAAAAATGGTATCAGCGTAAACGTTGAAATAATTAGTGTCGTAAGAAGGATATTGGTTTGAACCAGGTTAAAAATTTATATTGAAACATACCTGAGTCAAAAAGCAATGTGATATTTTATGAAAAAAAAACAGAGTCATTTAAAATAATGTTTAAAAAGAATGAAAATTTCTATTGATTAAAGCCTTAAAGATATTGGAGAGACTCCAATAATTTATGAAAATGTCACATATTTGAAACGATGTTTACAGACGGACGATACAAGACTGACTGTTATGAAAAATCGTAATTGTAGAGGTGATAAATATTAATAAACCTCTAATGAAAAGGCGCGCCAAAGCTTGAGAATATAAGATTGAACTAATTATAGGTGATTTAAGTAAAAAGAATTTCAAAAAAAGGGGAGGGAGGTAATGCATAATGCTTTGATAAATTTGGTTTATATTCAATATACCATATCAGTTTTTAAATTGATTGAAGTTTTGATATATTTATAATTAAAAATTGATTCAATGATGCGTCTTTTAAAAGTATTATTTTCTCTTGCCAAGACTTTAATATTAGCAAAATCAAATGAATGATTAAATTTCCACGAATGTTGTGACAAACTTGTGTTCAAATTGCCAATTCTACAATCTCTTTTATGTTCCTAAATTCTACTTTTCAATCTCCTGCTAGTTTCACCTAAGTAGTGTTTTTGACAACCATTACATTTTATTAAATAAACTACATTAGACAGATTTTCTATTGTTTCAGAATCTTTTTTGTTACTTACCAATTTTTCTAAAGTATGGTAATTTTTAAAATATACGTTAATATTAAATTTTTTAATTTTCAATTTTAATTTTAATTTTTTGATATTCTGAAATATCCAGCAATCTTCCCAAATATTCTGATATATTCCTCAATTTCCCTTTGCGCTCTACAAGTTTTTAAAGATTCCAAATTATTTAAAATGATTTTTTTTTAAATCAAGAAATTTCAAAGAGTTGAATTATTATTGTGTAATTACAAAATAGTTTCAAGTGTTTAAAAGGATTTTAATGAATTTTAAAATAATTTAACGGGGCTTAAAAATTCTTTCAAATTAAAAAAGGTTAAAGTTCATTTATAAATTTAAAAAGATTTCAAGTAATTTTACAGAATTTCACTCGAATTCTAAAAAATTTTTAAATATTTAAAAGAGTTTAAGATATTTTTAATCAACTTAATAGATTATAACTAATTTTGAACCTTTTAAGGAATTTCGGTAGAATTTAAACGAATTTCAATATTTTAAAGTAATTTTGAAATATGAATAATTTTCTTGAATTCTTTAAAGTCTGTTAAATCTCTGGAAATCTTCGGACAATTATAGAAATCCTTTAAAGCCTATTAAATTTCTTAATATATACATTGATTTTTTTAAATGTTTTAAAATATCTGGAAATATTTTTGAATTTAGTTTAATA
>NC_046661.1:44242073-44244517 GCF_010883055.1 Belonocnema kinseyi | reverse complement strand
TCTTTTAAAATATCTTGAAATATTTTTGAATTTAGTTTAAATCTTGTTTTATCACATATAATATTCAATAATAATTTTTAATATTTCTAAAATCTAAAATCTTAGTACATATTATAGGCATAGCAATATTTTGTAAAGGATGGGTCACAAAAATTTACAGACGGCCCTGCACAGCTGTCCCGATTGGCCGCGACCCTTACTACAGGGTCCCTACGTTAATCGAGGGGCTTTAGGTGTTAAGAATTAGGAATGCGAAACTTATAGGGTTCGAACTCGCGGCGAATAGAAATTTTCATAGCGTGTGATTATGAATAGTGTAGTTATTGTGTAATAGTAAATAATTGTGTACTTAAACATGTGACCAAATATTAGAGTATAATAGTAATAATATAACAATACAAAACATTAATTTTTTCGCAGCGAAAAACCGTTTAACATTTTATAGAACATTTTTTTCTATAGTTTTGAGACGTGTTCGATATAGACTGTATTTTAGCTAGAATTTGAAATTTTATAGAACTATTTTACATTTTTCGTAACCTGCCTTTTAATAAAGATTACGCCACCTCGGCCTTTAAATATTATAGAACTTTGTAACACATTTCGTTGCATAGCACAAAACAATGTAAAACGCAGACGATTTTAACTTTTTTTTAACTACCCATCGTATCCTCTACCTATAAACCTGACCTATATAAACCTGACTATTCATAGATAATAATCAGTATTTCGATGTATCCTTGACCGCGAAGATTGTGGTAGAGAAGAATGAAGATTTTCGTCAATCTGATGGAGGAATCTCAACATATTCTTGAAGTCTTAATGCTAACAAGAAAGAACAAAAGGACGCCCTCTAAAATCAGTTTCTTCCAGCATAGATATCAATGAAAAAATTTAGCATGCTCAAAAAGGAAATTCAATCAAAGCTTTTTTAAAGGAAAAACCAAGAGGAAAATACTCCAAATCGTTCCCAAGTTCATTAACAGTTCGCCAACAGCACCAGCAACTCGAATTAAATTTTGAAATGCAAGACGATTTAATCGTCTAGATAACATATATTATGATACTACGACAGATGACATAATATGTGTAAGTGAGACATGGCTTACTTCTTCATCTAAAATTACATATCCTCAACGTAACATCTACTGTCAAGTTGTCTTCAGTGCGACTGCGAGAGAATCCTCAACAGGAACAACAAAAGGGAGTCTACGCATTATCAACAAGCCAAGCAGATATAGTTTTGAAAATGTTGTTTGCAATAAGTGACGTGATCCAAGAAAAGGGACCTACTAGGCAAAACTGAAATTTTACAGGGCGAGAGATTGAACAAATCTCCGCCGCTCTGCATTCATTCAAAGACTTCTTTTTAATAATTTATTTCCGGTGAAATAATTCAGATACAAAATTTCTGATAGCATCCTTAGAAACATCAGTCAATGAACTTATAGAATGCATCATAATCCAAAAATCGATTTTTTGCCTACTAGGTCCCTTTTCTCGGATCGCGTCACATATAAACGAATAATCTTAGACCTATCATTGTAATACCCTGAATACTCGACAACTGTGGGAGGGAATTTAAAAGGTAAAATTAGAGAAGTAAGTGATTAGGTCTCTGATCTGGACAAAAAGGGAAAACAGATGGTAGAACGCTTTGAAAAAATGGGGTTTTTGTTCTGAATGGTAGAACTAAAAGCGACTGCCCATCTCGATGTACATTCTTAAAGGATAAAAGTTCTTCAATGATAGATTTTACCTGGTCTTATAGTGTAGGAATTCAGTCGTTCGTGGATTTCCAATTGCTGAGGGTTCCAACTCTATCGGGTCATTTTCCTATAGCGTTGTCGTTATCAGATCAGTCGACTTTAAATCATGCGAACTATTTAAGCATCCTTTTTTTATGTGGGATAATCACTTTGCTGATCAATTCAAAGAAATTCTTCAGTACCTTCCACGTACGAACTCTGCAATGTTGTCGATAGAGGACATTTGAAAAAATGTAATTAATGCTATTAAAGAGACAGCGACAGAACTTAACATGACTGTCAACCCGACTAAAAAACTGAGTCGTTCAAAACCATGATTTGATGCACAATGCAGAAAAAGTAAAAAAGAGCTGAAACAAGTACTTAAAAAAATTCAAATAATAAAAATTCGATTCTGATGTTGTGTCGATTCATACGAATTGTAAAAAAGTACATACACAATTATTAGATTACAAAAAGGAAGGTTATACCAATTCTTTAGTAGATTCTCTAAAGAATGCAATCGACTCTTAAACATTCTGGAAAATAGTAAATAATTATAATTTTTAAAATTTGTATAAAAGTGATATAGACTTAAACATATGGGAACAGTACTTGAAATCTCTCTACCCAGCGCAGGATCCAAATTCTTACTTAATAATGATTTATGATTTTCTCAAATCATTATCTTGATTC
>NC_046661.1:44232983-44241973 GCF_010883055.1 Belonocnema kinseyi | reverse complement strand
TTTTAAAAAAATTGCCGGGCAATCTGACCTTTTACCTAAACTCGTTATTAAATAAAATAATTGATGAAGAAAAGGACCCAATATCCTGGTCTCAAACTTTCCTTAAAATGATATACAAGAAAAAAGATCTCACTGATCATTCTAACTACCGCCCCATTGCCTTAGTTAACTGTGTTACAAAGATGTTTCCGCAGATTATTTCCAAAAGGTATACAGCTTGGGCGGAAGACATGTAACTTCTTCCAGAGTGGCAGACAGGCTTGAGGAGAGGAAGACGTTTCACGGATCAGATATTTACCCTTAACGCAATGATTAAAAATCGTCTGCGGCTATTTGACGGCAAACTTTTCGTACTTTATGTTAACTTTAAAGCAGCCATTCCTTCAGTTATTTATAATATCTTATAGAACAAGTCAATCTCGAAAGGTTGCTGTTAGTAAATCTAGCCTCGCTATAGGATCTACGATTACTCTGATCCACAGATTAAAACTTAACCCATGGAATCCTATTTTTCGACTTTTCTATAGTGCGCATTTATGAAGTCTCAGGTATTTAGATTCTAAAGAAAAAGTTCAAACCAATTTCTATAACAGAATCCTGCATGTTCCACGCAATACTTCTGCATATGCTATTAGATTAAAAATATGGTGCATCCCATCTTGCAGCTAGAGATTTTGGGTCAATTCTCAATTGGATAAGGAAAATATTAAATATGTTTGACGATCGATATCTGAAGAAATTTTAGTGATTATTGAGAGAACTAGATATATCAAAAGATGACTTATCAGACTCGCTACACCAGAATTGATCAGCATGTATAAGAGCTTATGATGAAATATTATATCCAGAAGATTCACAGAAAGCCCACTCAACCTCTGCTCTAATACTTTATCCTTAATTATCCTTACGAGAAGGACCTCAGAAATATTTAACTCTGTCAAAAACACCTATCGGTTTAATCAGAATTATAGTTCAATGAAAGTTAATAAATAAGTTCATGCTTAGACTTATAATGAAGAATAAAACCTGCAGTTTGCATGTTGATGGTTATTGTTAACTAGAATGTCGATTCCTTAAACAATAAGATTTTCATGCATAAGCGAAATTTTGGATCTGTGTGGGATAAGGAATGGCTGTCTGAATATTCTAGATAACCCTGATAAAAATTATATCAAATAAATTATTATGTTTGTTAGTAAGTTTCGCGAAGGACCATTATAATGAATTATATAGTTAAAGGTTTTTTTATTTGCTTTCAATATTAGTATAGGGTGTATGTCATCAGGGGTAATATTTGCTATAAACCTCTAATTTTAGTTTTTGTTTATTAGAATTACAGTGAGTTTTAGAATCGAACTGCAACCTATTTGTATGAGTCAGATGATTCTCAAACAAATGAAGCACTACTACTACTTACACGTTTTTCTTTTTCAAAATGAGATGTTTTTGTAAAAAAGAAAATCTAACTATTCTATCCATAGAGGAAAACTTATATTTTTCAGTTAAAAAATTCAACTACTTGGTTAAATATTTATGCATTTTGAATTAAGATTCGTCTTTTGTTACAAATGTATTTATTTTTATTTGAAAATTCCTCTTTGTATCTGAAAAATGCAGCTTTTTGGTTTGAGAATTCAAGTTTGTTTCGAAAAATTCGTCTTTTTGACAAGAAAATTTAACTATTTGATTGAAAATGCAGCTACTGATTTTTGTTGGTCTATAATGTTGGTCTTTAATGATATATATGTAATATAGAAAATATGTCACATCATTGTTTGTAAGTCTATTATGTTTAAACCAAACTTAAACGTCTCATTTTTCCCAAAGATACATACGAGCAAGATTCTGAACACGGAAATAGTATATTAAAGAATAAAAAGTTCGCATGAAGACAGACGCTGATATAGATGCAGAAGAAAAAATTTTAAGAATTGAATGTTAAATTAAACAAATTTGTGGCGTGGAAATAAGCTTATTTGATGTACCCAAACTAGCCGATGCCAATTTCAGTGCTTATGTGCCACCAGATTTGGATCTAATGGCTTTGAAACGTCATTGTTTATTCTCATCGATGTACTAAGCTGTTAAGCTGATTTGGAACTTAAGCTGCGTCTTCTCGCCTAGAAAAATTGGCGGAGGTGGAGACGAAAAATGGACTTGTCACTCCAAAATTTTGGCACGAGTACTCCAGCTCTTTAAAAATATTGAACTACTCACCCCAAATTTCGTGACGACACAATACATCTTTAAAGAAAAAAGAAAAAATATCTTTAGCCCTTCACGTTCCAGCCTTCCATAATGAAAAACGTATTATCGACAAAAAAAGTTTTTTCAAATTTGCATCTCAAACTAAGCACTTGATTTAAATTTATAATAAAAAATTGTCTTGCACAGGTGCCACCAATATCTAAAAGCTTAGTCACAATAAGCACTTCATCACAACCAGGACCTAGGTCTAAATCTACATTAAAACCACGCGAAACTATACAGAGAAACGAAGAAATAGGTTAGATAACAAGAACAGGAAGAATAAGAAAAGCCATGATATAACTTCATCAGAGCGCTAAGCATACTGAAAAAAAGTGCTTTGAAGTGCAGTTTAACTTGGATTTATCTTTTAAAAATATAGAAGACTTCAAAGTCTTTGACGCAGAGATTAAAACCAATGAAGAGTGCTGTCATTAATTTGTAACTTATTTTCTTATATTGCTCCATCGTCTCTTCCACAGTTTAAAAAAATTGAAAACTGCATTTTATTTCAATTATTTTGTATACTCTCAGAAAGCTACTACAGTTTTACAAAAAGCACTAGCGCAGGTATAAGAAAGTCCTTGAACGTTATCATTAGGAAATAGTTGTGCAGGTATTTCAGTCTAATACTTAAAGCAGTAAAGAAAAATTCTGACAAGAAAGTATTTAGAGACATCAATTTTTGCTCGTGCTTGCAAGGTACGCTTCATACCTAATATTAGAAAATTTAAATCAAATTCCAATATTATTTCAGCTGTTGATTCAAAATCAAATTCTCATAATTTATTTTCAGCTGTTGTTCGCCCGCAACTTAAGTTCAAGGAGGAGGAAGTGCTTTTTCACATTGGGATAATTTTCGGTAACGCGAAAGACTGGAATCGAAAACAAAAGGGTAGACGTGAATAAAGTTCAGAGTGAACGTAACAATATAAGGTGTATGATAATATTTAAAAAGATATGAAATGTAATTTAAAAAAATTAATTTTGTTTGATATAGTTCAACCTATTCATGTATGTGTATTAATTATTCAAGTTGAATATAACAAATAAATTAAACCATGTTTATGAACTGTCAATGGATCAGGGCCAGATTATGGACCGACCGGGGCAACGGCAAAATTTTATGCGCGGGATATATAAGTCCTGTGTTTGGGAATTATTGTTGAAGGGACATACAATCGTAAAATTTACGAAATATAATCTTGGCCCCCACCAGAAACTGTTTATCGCTACTTAAAAATAAATGCAAAATATTAAATTATTTCATAATGTCCTAACGTAAAGTGATTTTTAACAATTGACTGAGCCATTGCATTGTGGTGGTGGGGCGGGGGGGATCTATTAAAAAAATTAAAGGCTTCTTTAAAGGCTCTTAGGAAATTCTCTAAAGTTGCTTTTCAAAGACCACTTTTCGTTGATGCGAAGCTGTTAGGAATCCCATTTTACCATAGATAAGTGAAGGAGTATACTATTGTATAGTTTCACAGTTGCTATAAATTTGATGCCTCCTCTTCTTAAACAAAGGATTACATTTAAACTACCACTAAACCACATAATTGTATTTTAATATCGCTCAAACTTCATGCATTTATGATCCATAAAGGTGCGCAAACGATCGTCAGTGGTAAATTCGGTGGATGAGCCATAACTGCTTGCTGTCGATTCTTCCTATATCTTAAAACGAGCCTTGAAAGCAAGCATGCGGCACTTTCTTCGCTTGCTACTTTTACCGTTTCTCGAGGCAGCATAATACTTTTTACTTCCATACAGAAAAAAAATTCCATCGACCTTAGACCCACTTTAAACTACATATCGCAAAATATTTCTTTAAGAAAATGTAATCCTATCAAAATAAATGTGAGTTTTGACTAAAGAAATTTCATCTCAGCCTCATCCACAATCAAATATTTCATATTAAAATTTATATTTTCTTTGTGTGAAAATCATTTTCGATTTATCTCTAGAGTGATGGTCTAAATGAAAAGTCACTTTAATTGAATGTATCCTGACGCAGATTCGTAGATCAGGTCAGTTAGTTTATTTGAATGAAACACAAGTTGACGCCGCAGTAGTCAGGCAAGAAATGACTTTGTGGCGGAGGCCCTGCCGGGTCGGTCCCAAGATTAACTTAGAAAGAAAAAAAACTTGAGGCTATTTTCACCTATTCTTTCTAGCTTTATACTGCATCTGTTGGTGTGAATTTCTCCCGAAATTCTGTGTACTTGCATATATTACTTCCTTCTAATTTCACTAGGTTTATTATCTAACTTACTCTCTAAATCGATCGTAGGCGCCCTCCCTGCTATGTAGGTAACATTTTGGTTTATTATTTCGTTTTTCATCTTATAAGTGGTACAACCAAAATTAGTGCAGAGGTTTGGAGGACATTTTTGAATTCATTCAAAAATTCCGTATTTATGCAGTGCAAATACTCAAATAACACTGAAAAAATGATATACTGATTTTAAGAATTTTCCACTAAGTTTAAGAATATTTGCAACCTAAATAGGCGCCAAGAATATATTCTTAATGTAAAATTAGGACCCTCTTACCTTAAGAATATTCGTAACTTAAATGGGGATAGTCAATCTTAAATTAGAGTCAAATTTTAATATTTTTATTTAAAAAATATTTGTTTGGTGAATAATACAGATACAGTATTATTAATAGTATTACCTTGCAATTTTACGTTATATACAACATACAACTTAACAACCTCAGCTGATTGAACCTCATAGCATTGAAAATTGTACAAAGGGTATATAACCACATTAGCTTACTTTTTTTTGAAATGTGACGTCAGATTTTTCTCACTATACTATTTTCTGTAAAGAGAAGGAGATCATTGAGCTCACGCGATTTATCACTACTTCGCGGGTAAAACAATCGAAAATGGAAACTGATCGAAAAGCACATGGTATGAAACATTGAAAGAAAAGATTAAACAGAGCTAGGCGAATTTTCCTTTGTACATTTCTTCTTTCCCCGTTTATATTCTGATTTTGAGAATATTTTATCCCTTCGTTAGAAGATACTCTTAAAGTAAGAATTTTGCATACTTCTTTAAGAATATTTCTAAAAATATGCCTGTAAGAATATGACACTCTTAATATTAGAATACCGTTTTTTCGGTGAAGGATTAACGGAGAGCCTAAGCAGGATGAAATATCCTTTGCATTTTTTCTCTGAGACGAGTACGTATAATAATCTGCACTTTATTAAAAACAGCTTCTTAATTATAAAATAAAAAGATCAAACTTCTTATAGAAGGGCTTTAACCTATTAACATGTACAGTGTAATGCTGATTATTGTACAAAATATCATAATCAGAAGAACGGATGCGTTTGCACATGGTGTAGGCTCCAAGCTATTCACTCTCTAATTTTGCTTTAAATCGTTTTTGTGTTTTCCAGTGGCATTCCTTCCCTTTTCATAATACTGCTCATGTCTTTTTTGCCAAATGTCTCACAATTCTTGTTAGCTTAAATACCCCACTGTTTCTATGGCTGAAAGTAAATTGGCTTTTCTTCCAAATGCCATTTCAAACGGCGTTAAATATGGTATGTACTCTCGCGAACTGTTGTATTAAATGTTAAGCATGTATGTCTTTAAGAAAATTTTAGTTATTCCGTGATTTCACTCGATGGCTCGATTGCCTTGTCGATGGAAAGCAGTTATATTGATGCGATTGATTCTAAAAAGATTTTCAAATTTTTTGAAATCAATTTCGATACAAAGCTAGGTCCATAGCCAGTAAATATATGCTTTGGAGAAGAAAACATGTAAATGTAATGATATAGCAGTTTAGTTAGTATGATTTCGCTCGTCGTTTCCCATACTGCTATAAAAATTATATATTTCGTAAGCACTTCTCGAATGAATAAAATATGTTTGTTTCCGCTCGCTGTTTCCGGTAATGGGCCAAATATGTCCATCACAACCTTCTCCATCGGCTGCATCGGCATTTGCGGAATAACTGCTTTAACTTTGGGGCGATTTCTTGTAATTACGTCTTTCTCCACATTTCCCCACGATATTTGTTGACGTGGTCTCTCGATTCATTATTTTTACCAAAGTGATCAGTGACCAAGGTTCCGTAAGCCTACCTCAATATAATTTTTTTCTCTTCTTCACTTGATTTTTTTTCCGGTTTTTCATACAGGAAAAATATGTGCTCTGTGAATTCCGTCCGTAGTAGGCAATTCAATATATCGGCGATGCATTTACGTTTCGTAATGTGAATTAGAGGATCCTGCATTCGAAATTTAAATATGCTCCAGCTTTTGTTTCTAGTGAAATCTTTAATTTTGATGTAGAGCAGCTTGACCCATTTTTCATCGTCATAGTCTGGAAATCGGTTTGAATTTCTCTTTTATCTATTAGTTCATGATTTCGCAATGTTTCAGAAATGGGTTCCTTATCTTCATCTGATGATGATGATGTACCTATCTCATTGACTTCTTGGAAGTTATTTACTCGATTGATTTGTGCATTATCTCCCGATTATTCTGAGAGACTTTAAGGATCTTGAATTGAGTGCATGCTCGAAAGCGCTTCAGCGGTCATATTTTCTTACTATTTTATACAAGATTTTGTATACTGTAGCTTCTATTTCAAACATTTTGCGTTAAAAAGCTACTTCAAAGCCTCATGGTCTGTTCTGTATTATGAATGTACATACGAGAAGATTTAGTCCAAACCGCTTGATTATCCAAACAATTGCTAAAGTTAACTTTTCGGCAGTGGTGAAGTTTATGTCAGACTCATTAAAAATTCTTGACATGTAGTAAACTGGGTATCCATTTTGAGATAACCCCTAAAGTCAGGATGACTTAAAAATGGTGCTGATAAAAAGGCATCTTGAAATGTTTTAAAACTTATTTCGCAAGATGGCGTCCAATGAAAGTGTTGATTTTCCTTCGTCAGTTTTGTTAGTAGTTTGCACTCGAACGGAAGTTTTTACATTCTCATCAGAGAAGATACTAGATTTGTGTAAAATTTGACCCCCTCCCCCCAGTTTTGGTCAAATGTCCACGTTTTGCGCCCCCCTGAATCCGAAAAACAGGTTTTTACGAACGTGCTTGTCTGTATGTCTGTATGTATGTCTGCTCCCACAATAACTTTAAAAAATATTAATCTATGAGATTGGCCTTTGGTGCACTCGTTTAGCGTCCTGAACTGAAGGTCAAGTTCGTTAGCCAGTCACTTTGGATAAAAATTCAAAAAGTGGGCGCATTTTGAATATTTTCGAGACCACTTTTTTTTTAATTTCTCTGTGCGGGCATTGATAATATTCAAAAAGTAGAACAATTTATCCGTATGACTTTTTTTACAAAACCAAAAATTAACAGAGTTAAAGCATTGACAAAATTCCAAAAAACACACAAAAATGAAAATTTTAAGCCAAGTCAGAAGGTCCACGTTTTGAGACCCCTGAATCCGAAAAATAGGTTTTTAGGAATGTGTATGTCTGTATGTCTGTCTGTCAGCGCAATACATTTTGAAAAAATTAATCTATTAGATTGGCCTTTGGTACACTCTTTTATTGTCCTTAGCTAAGTGCCATGTTCGTTACACAGTAATTTTGGATAAAAATTCTAAAAGTGAGCACATATTGAAAATTTTTGGGACATTTTTTCATCATTCAAAAATTCTCTGTACACTTTATTATTCTACTTGAAAAGAAAAATGTTCATTTTCAATAGTCCTACAAGATTATCATAACAACTTTTTAATTTTTTCGAAAAATTGAAATTTCAAATTTTGACCGTACAAAAAATATTAAAAAATTGAATTTGCGGTAAATCTATGCAAGATAGGAAAATACATGATAAGACAAACATTGTGCACCCAAAAATATCAAGAAATTTGTGAATAATGACTTTTTTATAGGGCACGTAAATTTTGGTTTATTTATGAACAAATCATTAAAAATACGAAAATTAAATTTTTCGACAGATCGACACAAGCCAAGAAAAAGTAGGTAGATAAAATTTTTTCACCGAAAGTAGAGAAAAAAAATTTTATTCATGATTTCTTTAACATTATCATCAGACACAGGACAATGAAACGATGTCTGTTTTAATACTATTGTAAGTTATGAACTATAATAATACACGGAGAAAAATGGATGTTCAGAAGTAAAATCTAGATGTTCAGGGTTAACATATTATATGTTTAATTATAGGACAACAATCTAGATGTTCGAAGTTAGAATATGTAGTTCTTAAAAAGTGAAATGTTACCCTCTAACATCCAAAATGTTCAACTGAAAAATCCGAAATATTACATGCATGGTTATGTCAAATTACATGTGTAAATATTTGAGGAGTTTAATTATATGTTCATTTAAGGAATTAATTGATAACTTATTGGTGAATTTTAAATTAAACTTTAGTGTTCGTACACGAACGAAAAACAGATAAAGAGTATAAAATATCGATCAGATGGTGCATTCAGTCAAGTTGAGGTTATATTCAATATTTCTAATTCAAAATAGATACGATGACAAATAATCGAAGAACGAATGATCTGTAATCTGAATTAAATATTCTATCTATTTAAAGTTACTTAAACTCAAAGTTTATTTCAAATTTATAAACCTTTTGTCAAATGTGAAGTCAATAAACCTAAAAAATAAGATCGTTGTTCCTTTCTTTAGACAGAAAAAAGTTGTTATCCAATTTTATTTAAGGACTTCTAATTTTTATTCTATGGAAATGTTCGAAAATTGTAATAT
>NC_046661.1:44230122-44232883 GCF_010883055.1 Belonocnema kinseyi | reverse complement strand
TTAAATATAGTCGTGAAATTGCAATGCGCGATGCGCATGCGCTCGAACGGTTTTAACATCTGAATCTGTTTCAGTTTAACATAAAAATATTTTTACACCTAACACCTCAAAAAGATGTTAAATGTTTGACATGAATATCTGCGTATTAGGTGATACAATATTCCTCTTTGAACATCTATATTTCAACATCCATTTTTCTCCGTGTATACATTTACGGGGATGATATAAAGTTTCAGGGATAAACTCGAGTGCGAAGCACAAGGTACGTGATGATAATGTGTTCGTTAAATATGCATGTAGATTAAACTTCATTTATACTTAAGTATAGTAAAATATAGATTACATTTTATTTCTAATTAAGTATGGCTAAATTATCACCAATAGAATAGCACTTATTTGTGTTCTAAGATATCATAGCAAAGGGATAAAACAGAATGTATCCTATGGCACCTCATCTGGAAATTTAGAAAGTCCGTGCTTCAAGTTATTTCTTGAAAAAAATATATTCTAAATATTGTTTGTGAGTGTAGCACAAAAGCACATTAATAATATCTTCAAAATCTTGAAGCCGCTAAAAGTTCTTATAATTTATCTTCGAAAAATCTACTTGAAAATGGAACATAAACTGCTCAGTTTTTCAGCTTTGTGGAAAATTATCTGATATCATATATATTGATCTCTCTATTATCCTGTATTTCAGACATATGATTATGTACCCTTATATAGCCTAACTATTATAGTATAAGTACTATAGCCATACTTTTCCATTTCCCTATACTTTCGACAACTTTAGATATTACTTACATACTTGAACTTTGCTTACAAGATGTACTTTAGCTACATTTTGGCTGAACATTAGCTATGTTTAGCTGTACTTCAGTAATACCTTATATATACTTCTCAGATATGCTTCAGCAATACCTTCTATAGAATTCAACATTATATATCTTTATACTTTAGCTATATTTGAGTTATGCATCCACTTTACTTTATACAAATATGCATGGAGTATGAAATCGTCTCATTTGCCATACTTTACTATTCCATACTCCGTGAAATGAATTTTGGTGCAATAAAGATGCGTACAAGTAGACTTTGGAAAATATTCATTCATGCACCTGATTGATCACTAAGTTGTAACACTGTTTGTATCAAGATCACGATTTTATGCACAATAAAATATACGTATGGCTTAAAATGTTGGAACAACGAATGGGTATTACTTAACTCAAGTCAAGCATATCTCTAATCGTACAAATATCTGATATTAAGTAAGTATTGTTCTTGCTTGCATGATTGAACCTATTCTTCGGTACTAAATGATTGCATCAAGTATTCACGCATTTCAGTTTTCACCTGAGGGAAAATTTCTCTTAATATCCGATTTTATCGTCTTTCCCTCACTGAAGGCGCGTCTTGAAAGTTTTTTCTACTCATGTGTAAAAAACACACACATAAATGTTGATACATGTGGTTTGGAGCGTATAACGCGATCCAGAATCGAGAATCGAGTATGAGAGTAAAAAGTTGGTTTGGCTAGATACAAAAATGTATGGAGTCATTTGAAACGATAGAATACACTTCACTTCAATTGGTTCAATGTGTGGCATCGCACATGCTTTATAACGGACTAAATTTATTTTGAAGGGAGTGGTTAACTGCATTTTTATTAACTTAAGAGAAGCTTCCGTTTTTCTTTTTTCACTATTTATTAATTCACCGGTATAATTCAAATTGTACCTTATATTTATTATGTTATTTTTTGGAAATTTTGTTATTATATTAAATTTTTTAAATATATAACAACTGGAAGAAAGATTTTTTTAATTCTGTGATATTATGGTGTTAACAACTTTAATCATGCATCTATTTAAGAATGTAGTAATTTACGAATTTAAAAGCTTACAATATTTGAAATAAAGGGAAAAAACGCATGTTGCGAAAATCTAACATTCTTATCTCAATGTACAGCAACTAATGAGTGCAGCCGTGACGAAAAAGTTTTTACATTTCTCGTTCAAATGTTTGATACTGGAAACTCTGTAAAGAAATTCTGGTTAAAGAAAATAATCGAAAAGATGTACACATATATACTAAATGAAGAAGTCAGGAAAAATTAGCGAAGTTATTATAGAGATTTTGACGGTAAAAAACGAAGATCCTCATTTGTATTAGTTTAACAACCTATGCTTCCTCTCAATCATACAAATATTTACAAGTTGTACTTTTTCTAGACTTTAGAAAGTAACAAAATTGTGTTATTATTATTAAAAGTAATTTGGATATATAATTTAAGAATAATAATTACAGTTTTATGAAATCGGCAATTCCGTTGTCAGGCTCTATATTTTGTTTCTAAAGTAGTGGAAAAATCTTCTGGTAGTCTAATGTCGGATTTGGCTTAGGTCTCGCGTTTTCTAAACCGTGTAGTTTCAACAGTCTAATTTGACCCAGAACTGGAATTCGTTAGCTTTCGATTTAATATAAACATTTCTAAGTGTTAATTATCCAATTTTTTACCCCTTTGAAACAATCGTCACGGTTTATAAGATTAAGCATGATAAAAAAATAAGACTATAAATTAATTTTCTTTTTCTTATCGCAATGACAGTTCCATCTGGCATAGATCTGGAAATGATCAACTTTCCATAATATGCAAATTTATAAGTGTCATTCACTATAATTTCATGATAAAAAAAGAAAACTAAGGAAATTTAAACCTACAAACTAAAAGTAACGCCGAGATTTTGAACCGGGGGCG
>NC_046661.1:44227949-44230022 GCF_010883055.1 Belonocnema kinseyi | reverse complement strand
GGTGTTAGTTGGGCGTATAATCTAAACAATGAATGATACAAACTATAAAATAGCCTCGGAAAGGACTGGAACTTTTAATGACAAAAGGCATGCACATTGAAAATCTAAAGGTCATGTTTCAGGCGACGAATGTACACTGGGTGTTTGGAATGCTAGGGGAGTAAATAATCTCAAGGTAAAAGAATTGCGTGAAACTATGGACGTGAAGAAACTAGATATTTTATGCGTGCCCGAAACAAAGAAAAAGGGATGCGAAACTAAAGACATAAAAAACGGCGTGTTGAAAGGCGGATTTGAAATATGGTCAAGAGTAGACTGTGAATCACATGGTAAACAAGGAGTAGGTCTCATTTTGAATGAAAGAGCAAAGCAGCATCTCGGAGACCATGGCTTCGTGTCTCCCAGACTGCTGCGGGCTAGAATGAAAGTAGGAATCAGAAGACTATTTATTATAGCATGTTACGCGCCGGTTTGATAGTGGTCCTAGAGAAGTGAAAGACGCCTTTTGGGACACTTTAAATGATACAATAAACATCTGCGAACATGGGGAAAGAATAATTCTACTAGGAGACAGGAACGGTTGGGTGGGCATCCAAAATCAGGATACAGAAAGAGTATTAGGTAATTTTGGGGATCCAAGAACAAACTATAACGGAGATAAATTAGTTGGTCTATGCTTAGAAAGGGGTCTGTTTATTACAAATACTTGGTTTAGGCATAAAATGATCCACATGTACACCTGGTGTAAAGGAAATAGCCGCAGTATAATTGATTTTGTTGTTGCGGATGAAAGACTTAGAGAGTTAGTCAAAGATACAAGGATCATGAGGGGTCCTGAATGCAATACTGACCATTACCTTCTGATCTTAAAAATTAACTTAGCTCGGGGTTGGAGAAAAAAGAGACCCAAGAAAGCAAAACAAACGCGAATCAAAATTGAGAACCTATAGAAGCCGGATGTGCGAATAGATTTCCAAAATGAGATAATCGAAAGCATAGATAGGGCAACATGGGAGGACCGTATAAAAAACAAAGATTTAGAGGGCGCCTGGACAATGTTACGGGATATCCTTGTTAGATGCACGATCGAAGTGCGTGGTACCGCAGTTGTAGGAAGAATGTCTGGTGATGCGTGGTGGAATGATGAAATTCAGGTTACCCAAAAAGCAAAAAGAGAAGCGTACAAGAGAACTTTGAACATCGCAGGTCTTAGCAATGGGGAAATAAGTAGACGTAGAAATGAGTATAGACGCGAAAACAGGATACTTAAACGATTAGTTAAAGAAAGTAAAGATACAATTAGAGCAGAAGAAGAGATAAAAATATAAAATGACTTCGAAGGAAGCAAGAAACTACTTTATAAAAAAATGAAAGGAAACAAAAGTACAGAAATTGTCAACATGAGAAATAGTAGGGGGGGAATGGTATATGAGGCAGATGGAATAATAGAGGCTTTCAGAGACTATTTTAGGAGACAATTCGGAGATGAAGCTATAGGACACCATAACTGCGATGTTCAACACGATGCGTTGGAAAACTCAATTGAAAAAGTCTGTGTCACTGAGGTTAGGGATATAATTAAGAACTTGAAAAACGGTAAGGCTGCCGAGGTAGACGGTATTAACGCTGAAATCCTTAAACACGGTGGCGAGTACATACCACATAAAGTTTGCGAATTGATAAATTCATGTTTCGAGATGGGAGACGTCCCAGACGATTGGAAAGAAGCGATTATCGTACCAATATACAAGAGAAAGGAAGATAAAAGCGAGTGTAATAATTACAGAGGGATTAGCTTATTAAGCACTGTAAGTAAAATATATTCAAAAATACTTATTCGTAGGGTAATGAAAATAACAGAAACAAAGATTTGGGAAGTACAAAGTGGGTTTATGCCAGGAAGGTCATGTACGGATAAAATATTTAGCTTAAGGCAAATAACAAAAAAAAGTTTGAGAGTAGGAAAAAAACTTTTCTGTGCATTTGTTGACCTAGAAAAAGCTTTTGACAAGGTAGATAGAAGTAAACTTTGGGAAGTTCTGAAAGAGTATGGAGTCAATGGATGGATCCTAC
>NC_046661.1:44226497-44227849 GCF_010883055.1 Belonocnema kinseyi | reverse complement strand
GAGAATTCTGGATCAATCTGAAAAATCTCTATCCCTTCCACACACTACTCCTTTCCCCTGCCGAGTGAGTCACGCCTACCCCGAAAGGGAAATGGCTTAATGCTGTAATAATAATAATAATAATAATAACTCATCATTCTTTTCAGCTGACAATATCGTTTACTTTCGATCTGATAGCGATTTCAAATGGATGGTGTCCAGGAAACCCCATGTATCCTTTATGGAATTATTGGAAAGTGTGCCCTTTAATGGTTAAACGAAATAAGAATAAAATGTTTCATCGTCCCGAAATTTGGGATGAGAAGTCAAATATTAATTTATAAAATGTTTTCCTTGCATTAAAAAATTCACTAGAATAATATTCTTGTAGATTTAAATCAACTGTCTTGAAATATGAGAAACACCATCTTAAAATAATATTATGAGTTATTATTGTATCTCTAATGAATCAGTGATCTTATTTTGTATTTTATAATTAATTGTAATAATCGGTACAAGTAAGGCCGCACTAAGACCAGATACTATCTCCACTTTTCCTTCGCCCCCTTGCTCCACTTTAGCGTCAATACCCTCGCCCGTATGGTGTACCACTATGAACAGACAACCCGCCATCTTGTTCCACTATTGTGCCACACACACACACACACACACACACACACACACACACACACAACGTATTTATGGCTCCCTCAATTAAGGAATCATCAATCACCTTGCCGCGATGCTAACGCCCTTTATCTCTTACCTCGGCTAGGTTATAATAATAATTATACTATTTGATATTGAACGTAAAATGATACATATTGACTAAAGGGATACAGATCTTGAAATTAATACATAGCATTGTAGATTTCAATTTAGTCACATTTATTGATTAAAATAGTTTTGGAAGAAAAATGGAATACATAATTTCGATTATGCTGTCTGTGATATAAGATGGCTATTTTTATTACAATGTTTATCACCACTTACAAGGAAGGTACTTTAAGTTCCCTTGCCGATTTGATTACTTCCTGATATACATTGTAGTACTCGAAAAACTAAGCGACACGTATTTTTTTATCTGCAGTAAAGCACTTTAAGGGGGCGAAACAGCCCCACAAAGATAGGGATCTCAAGTGTCCATTGTATCATTTTGCGTATAAAAGCCCAATTCATTTCGATCAACCCTACCGGAAACATTTCCTCGTGATGAAAGATGAATAATGTAATTTTCTCAAAAAATTAAAAAAATAATCAATGGGGCTAACTTTTTATTTTGTGTCTATGATAATATATACTGTCCATATACAAAGACAAATAGGAAGAGAGTGTAATAAAGATGGACGTAAAATAAAGTGTATCCAACATAA
>NC_046661.1:44221610-44226397 GCF_010883055.1 Belonocnema kinseyi | reverse complement strand
GCAGTTTCTTAATCGCCTACGTGTCAGCTTTCATTTACACTAACTTTTATCACGATCAGTTCTCACCTTCGAAAAAATGCAGTGGGATCTCGGACTATAAGGGAATTGTTCATCCCTGGAGAGTCGTGGGACCGGTACTTCTAGAGAAAAAGGTTTTCTCTAAGTACTTAAAGCTGTTACTCTTTTTTTGGTTCGGAACCCACCTTAAACTGTAGGTCTCCCTCCCAGCACCAAGTTAGTGTGTGGGGGGTGTGTAAAGGAATAGCGAAGAAGGTGCAAGAAAAATGTAAACCCTTAGGGGACACATCAGAAGCTTTTCATTCCAAATACGTAATGCACACAAAAAAGGGGACGAAGGTCTTTATATATAAAAAAAGCATACATATTTTATGGAGGAAAAGAATACGTTCAGGTCAAATTTACAATATTCTGAATTCTTTAAAGTATATTGAAGATCACAGAAAAAACGAAAGATAAAGTTTACGTCGATTCCAGGTGAAAGATTCACCGCAACAAAAATTAACCTTGTCGGATAAACTTTACATTAATTGAAGATAATTTCAGATTTTTAACCTTGCCAGGATAATCTTTCGCCTTATAATCGCTCCATTTTTATTCGAGATGTAGCGAGAATCGCGACGCTGGCGCTATTCAGCGTCGTTTAACTTCATTAAATTTGAGAGAAATGGTGATTCCTATCTATCAGTTGTTTCTGCGCTTTTTGCTAAATGGTACTAAATAAGTTCTAATTTGTCTACAATATTGTAATTTATTTCGGAGGAGATACTATATCAGTAAGGACAATTCTTTTTCTTTTTTCTGTTGCTTATTCACTCATACTTTTCTGTTTCTCATTGCTGCTAAGGTCGCCTAGCAGACGACAGCATTATTACATTCTCATCCATAATGAGAAAAATTTGATAAAATGAAAATTTCGAAATTTATAGCATTTTAAAAATTTTTAAATCCAAACGAAAATGGAAATTTGTAGCCCAAACAAAGCGTGCTATGGCAGAGTGATGAAAAGATAAACCTTACTTTTCAAACTACTCTTTCGACAAAAATTGTGCCCCTAAGGAAGATCTACAAATTAGTCATGAATTAATTTTTTTATAGCACAAGCAGGAATTTTAAAACTTCCTGATTTTCCATTAATTGTTCTATAAGTTCGTAAAAATGTCTATATTTCTATATCAAACTAATACAAAGTCTATAATCTTTTAACATTTTGAGTGAAAATGTAATTTTTTCTGATTCAGAGCATGAGAAAAATATTTTAATTTATTCTGTATACTCTGATTCAGAAAAAATTACGTTTTCACTCAAAATGTTAGAAGATTATAGACTTTGTATTAGTTTGATATAGAAATATAGTCATTTTTACGAACTTATAGAACAATTAATGGAAAATCAGGAAGTTTTACAATTCCTACTTATGCTATAAAATAAATTAATTCATGACAAATCTGTAGATCATCTTTAGGGGCACAATTTTTATCGAAAGAGTAATTTGAAAAGTAAGGTTTATCTTTTCATCACTCTTTGCCATAGCACGCTTTGTTTGGCTACAAATTTCCATTTTCGTTTGATTTTTCGAATTTTGAAAATGCTATAACTTTCTAAATTTTCATTTTATCAAATTTTTCTCATTATGGATGAGAACGTAATAATGCATTATTTTTTGAGCGAGCAAAATTTGAATTTTCAAATTTTTAACATAGTTCAAATAGTTGTTTAGACAATTTTGTAGGGCCTTCAAAATGTAACTTTTTGTTTCTTTACTTTTTCCGACATCAAACTTTGTTTGGCTTCAAATGTTTATTTTCGTATGGTTTTTTGGATTTTGAAAATGCTATAAAACTGGTAATCTTCTTTTATTCAAAAAAAGTCATGAAGATAAATTGTTTGTATTTTTGTTTATTATCAACAGCTGTAGATATAATCTTCAAATCTTGAAAAGGTGGTATTAAAAATTTTAAGGACGTTTACCATGTAGACATAGAGAATATAACGATATAATTTGAGCATACATTGCAACCCGTCGTGCATCTGTGTAATTCAAAAAAGTAGTAAATAGGCGATTTTAATTCAGTTTTTAAATCCCCCGCACTCGAGATCTTGCACTTCTTGGCCAAAAGCTTCGAGTCTCAGATCACGTGCGCCAAAGACGAATTAAAAACAATGTAACACAATATTAGAATGTGTTCAAAAAAATTCTCGGGACGTGGTTTCTTTGGGAAATTTTTATTAAATCTTTGTCTGCGAAATATTTTTTATTCGTTGGAATCATTGAATTATTTGAAATCTATAATTAGTAAAAAAAATCTTTTAAAATGTTTTGAAACCTTTTCAAATCTTTTAAATGTTTTAAAATCTTTGAAATCTGGTGTACTGTAACCTTTTCAAAATCTTTGAAACTGTTTACATTTTTTAAAAGTTTAAAAATCGTTGTGAAATTCTTATGAAATATTTAAAATCTGATATACACGCCTTTATAAAATGTTAAAAATCCTTTTAGATATTTTAAAATCTTTTAAGCGCTTTGAAATCTCTAGTAATGTTTTGTAATATGGTGTATACTGAAAAACCGAGTGGTGAAACTCTTGAAAATTTCGTTATATTGCCATGAAGCTGAGTTGATATTGAAGATTCCAGCTAATAATTTTTATAATTTCTAAGTCAAATATCACAAAAGATGTATACTTTAACATTCTATAGTAGTGGATACGACATTTTCAAGGTCGCTGGTCACCCAGCTCATGAGAATAATTCGCCGCTTCTTACCTCTCATCATTTGAATTTCAGATTCATCGTTGCAATTTTTATAATCATGCGGATCACAATTTTCGTTGCAGTTAGTCAAAAGCGTTTGATTCCGATATTTAATTAAGTATGTAAAACAATAGATTTTATCACCAATTAATCACGTACAACCTACAGATATTCACACATTTTAATTAATTAAGTATGAAGTACAAAACGATTTTGACACTTGTCAAACGTCAAATATCACTCCAGTACCGTTACATTAGTGAAAACCAACTCTAATTTTTAAGAAAGTACTTAATGCACGTCCTGAATGTATTTGTGAACAATTTCAATGTCGTGTTACATTTTTTTTAAATTCGCAACTAATTATTTATTTGAAATGCGCGCTGAATCCTGGGGAACATAACATTTTTTCAGAATCAGATTATACCTATATTTTGCGCAGTCTTCTGAGTCTCGAAGCCTTCGACCAATCAGCGAAAGATCTCGAGCGCGGGAGATTTGGAAACCGAATTAAAATCGTCTATATAGTACTTTTTTACATTACACAATTGCAAGACAATCGGTCTATGAATGGACTTATAGTTTGGTTGATTATTATAGGCCTATTACGGCTATAATTTAGCCAAGTTTCAAGTCGACAACAAAAAAGAAACAATTATTTTAGATTTGCACACTTGATGTATTCTGCCCCACATGAATATTCATTTATTGTCACTGGGTACAAATTTCAGTGGTGTGATTTGTAATGCTTCACAATATTCAAAACTGGATAGTTGTTAATCTAAAAATATCCTGATAAACAAGAAAGTCGTCGATTTAAATTTAATATGTGTACTTCCCGTATCATCCACTAACTGGCTCGTCAGTTACGACGCGTGAGAATATCTGAAAGCATAGATAGCCACGCTGCATTACAGCTGAAATAAATGCCGCTATTCGCAACGATTAATTGTGGTCGAATGATGGATAGCTCCGTAAGAAAATACGAATTTCAATGTCTCACGGATAAAAGTCGAGTTAAAGTAACGCTCCAGCTATATGGAATTTCCACCAAGTAAATACTCGGCACTCTCCCTTCAAGAGGCGAGTATATCGCGTGTGCGTCCGGGGAATGAGTGTGCACGATTTTTCCATGCTGATACCAGTGCGAACCTCAGGAACGCGGGATCAGAGTCAAAGGAACGATATTCCGGATCCGCAACGGAATGGCGATAAGGTTCTGATAAACCATGGGAAGGAGAGATTCAGGTCCCAGGATACTATAGATGCCCATCAGCATCATGAAAGAGATTGAGGCTTGTGCGATTATAGTTCACAGAACGCACTTAATCTGTTAGGCTTGGGTCTGAAAATTCTTATGAAACTTTAATTCTTTTTGTCAAGAGCGAATCTGATCTTTCTATTGCGAAAGAAAAAAATTATTATCTGACCCCTTTTCTGCAAATATTATTCAGATTCTTACAATAAGTATGGATTTGGTACTGGCTACCCGAGTAGAAAAATATTCTGGCGTTGAGCAGCCCCAGACTAGACCGTCTAGTCTATTCTAGACGGTCTCGTTTAGGGGTAGCCCGAGGGGTGATTTTCTCTTCAATCAGACGACGCTGCGTGTAGTGATTTCACCTGATCGCCCCTGATTTCCAATTCTGAATGTGCGTTTCCCTTCTGCTCATTAGAAAGAAAGCGACGCCTGGGTTGTCATGACGACGTATTTTTCTGACGGTTTAGTGAGTGCAAGTGTGTGGTTTTGAACTTCTTGAGTTCACTTTTTTAATTCACTGATTTCAGTCTTAACGTAGTTCACGCGAGATTTCACTTTCCTTAGGAATTTTATTAAACTTTCGCAGTACATACAGGACATTAGTATGCAACGACCATGCAATTTTAACTCAATGTTGAGTCTATCAAGTTGGATAATATCTACTAAAAACAATAGTTTTTACATGGGTCCCATATAAAAACGAGTTAAATTTGTACACTTTTAATTGTAGCATCAAAACAGTTCTTACCATTTC
>NC_046661.1:44216785-44221510 GCF_010883055.1 Belonocnema kinseyi | reverse complement strand
CTGTGCAAAGAATAATATTTTTATTCATGCTAAAAATATAACTCAAGAAAGTACTGACGATTTTGGCAACACTGTTTGCTTTCCTGATCATGTCGCATGTCAAATCCACGTGCAAGAGTTTCTAAGTTGCTAGCCATAGCCACTAAACGGAGTGCGGTGTTGCCACAATCGTTACCTAACTAGTTTGCGATGTATACGTATATTTTTAGGTTTGTCTAGAATTTCGTGCGCGTGAACTACCTGAAATTCCGAGTGACTAGCCCCTCGGGCTAGCCAGAACTGTTAAAATTTTATAAGATCAAGACTAGACGGTCTAACCAGAGCCTGGTCATCAGATATCTAGAAACTCCAGTTAGATGCAAATAAATACTAACTCAATAAATAGTACATATTAAACAAATATGTAGTAAATAATATATGAATATTGAATAAGAAATAAATGTATGAACAATATTTTCTCTCTTCTAGTCAAAAATTGTACGGGAAGCACGTAAGGACTTCTCCTGGTGCTCGAGCTATAAAGACTATTGTGCCACACCTGTGTTTATTCTCAAGACAGTACACCAAATCTGGCTACCTTCGCCAAGTCTTTAGATCTCGATATATTTCGTTGTTTTTGATGTTCTGGAAATATAGCTCTCAAGTGACAGGTGTACCTCATCATACAGTAAATGACGCGGAACTCTTTAGGCAGCAACATGATTCTCACCTATTCTGCCATCCGGCAGTCTCCTTAGCTCTAAGGGCTGTACAATTTCATACGACAGCGAGACGACACAATCTCTCCTGAATTCTCTCCCAATCTTCCTTGGAATCTCACGAGGGTGAAACCTCGTGCTAAAGATTGGAAACAAATATTTCCGATTTAGGCCAGTCAACGAATGATTTTAAATGTAAATAATTTATAACAATGAATTTAATGGTCAAGAACCTTTCTTAGGGGGTCTTCAAACACCTCCCAAAATTCATTAAATTGGGGGGGGGGGCTCGAGCGGCGATCTTCTAACATGGCGGATTATTTAATGTTTTTGGATTTTCCTTGGAAACTGATGTTTTTAGCGCCAAAATAGTTAAATACTAAAACACTCTAAATCTTCTTCCAAATAAAAAGGGTAATATAAAACATTGCCATAGAGTAAATAGTTTGTCCGGAAAATTGAAGAGATTGAACTTTTTTGGAAGTTTATTCTTTTTGCATTTGTGAGCGATCGCCTCAGTAAAAACGAGTTCAGTTTATTGTTTCGAGCTTGGCGGAAAGGTAATCTACCGTGAAATATCAATAATTTTGTTGTAGCTATATTATTTATTTAATACTGAGAACTACTTTAATTGCCTATGTCAAAACTCTCAGGAAATCCTAGTTGAGTCTGAGGGGCGAGTAAAGTAATAACGATGAATTTAACGCGGAAACACTTTTTTCTTCAAACCGTAGAAAACATAATGCACTTATCGTAAATAATCGCAACTCCTTCCATATGCCTGGCGCCCTGCAAACTGAATTTCTAACTTGGTCCAGTCAAGCACAATAATTTCTATTTCTGTAATAGAGACAATTTTCGACAATATTTCACGTCTATTAAAAGCGTTTTTTGCATCAGAAAAAATCATATCATTACTCATTCTTGCCATGTTCTTGCTGTATGATTCAATTTTTTGTGCGTCCGCCCATACTTCTGCTCCGTAGAGTAAGATGGAATGGACTACACTTATCATTGTTTTTCCTTTTACTACTCAGGGGCATAATCCGGGAGAGTGCCCTCATCCTGCTGTTGGCCTATTTTGAGGCTGTCCTAATCTGCTTCCAGAAACTCAGCTTCCTATCAATTTTTATGCCAAGGTACCTCAACCATTTGGCTGATTTTACCACGGATCCAAAAGCGTAAACTTCCAATGAGTCAGGGAGATTTCTTTTTCTTGTAAGTATGACAAGTTCCGTTTTTTTGACAGGCAATCTGAAGGCCATTTTTTTCCATCCAGTTACTTACCATAGTCGAAACTAGGGTAAACCTATTTTTTATCTGTTCTGGTGGTGGTGGTGGTGGTAGTGGTGGCAGTGGTTGTGGTCGTGATGGTGGTGATTGTGGCGGTGGTGGATGTGGTGGTAAAGTTGATTTTTACGTTGATTTAACGTTACTTTAACGTTTTCTTTAAAGCTACTTCAACGTTGATTTGACTTTAATTCGGCATTAAACCGCAACCACCACTATCATCATTGCCACCACAGGCAAGTCTATAAGTGCACTGTTTCATAAGCTATACTGTAGTTAATTAAAAGCCATTCACACAAACTGTGCAGCATCAAGGTGACTTCTACTTGTTAATATTAACTAAAAGTCTATTTCCGAGTCGACTCCCTGAAGAGGCATCAAATATACTCATACATGAAAGCAAAAAATCTTCTCCTCAAATTGATTGTGTATGACGAGAGTGACTTTCATGAATTTACTCCACTCAAGTTGTCACAATATTTAATCTTAAAGCAGATATAATTTTCATCCTCTTCTTTGAAATATGCCCTATCCCTCATGAATGTCAACAACATTTGAGTGATGTTTGATAAAGCAAGAGATACTATACTCTTAACCGGAAACCGATTAAAATACTATGGAAAAATAACAAGATCACTCAATGCTAATTTATATGGCTAACATCACAACAATTTAAACAGTTTTTTATGAAAAGAATATGGACACTTGTATTGTCACTACAAGTTTTTTTTTATTGTGAATTATTATTATTTATTTTATTTATTTTTTTATTGTCACTACAAGTCTTTTTTTTAAATTGTGCTAAACACTTCACCACAGTTTCTACCTCACTCTCTGGAAATTACACATTTTTCTGCGATTTATTTATTTGTTTCAAAGAAGAAGATGATATTATATCTGCTTTAAGATTCAAACTTCGTAACAAAATGATGAATACAGAGAATCCAAATAAAATAGACAAACAGGAAACCTGTCAATTTGACACAGGCACTTTTCAATAAAGTTGTAAGTTAGGTCATGAGTTGAGATTCTGACAACTTGAGTGGAGTAAATTCATGAAAGTCACTCTCGTCATACACAGTCAATTTGAGGAGAAGATTGTTTGCTTTCTTGTATGAGTATATTTGATGCCTCTTCAGGGCGTCTACTCGGAATTAGACTTTTATTTAATATTAACCAGTAGAAGTCATCCTGATGCTGCCCAGTATGTGTGAATGGTTTGAAATTAATTATAGTATAGCTTACGAAGCATTGCACTTATAGACGTGCTTGTGGTGGCAATGATGGTAGTAGTGGTTGCGGTTCAATATCGAACTAAAATCAAATCAACGTTGAAGTAACGTTAAAGAAAACGTTAAATTTACGTTAAATCAACGTTAAAATCAACGTCGAACTACAGCTGAAATTCATGTTGACGTTCTTGCAGCTGAATCGATGCTGATAAACTGCTGTCGCTGCATTTCTATTTATAACAATAAGGGAGTTGAATGTTCATTACAATCACCATAGTTACAGCTGGTTGAGAAGCAACCTTCCATTCAGAACTTCACCACTACATCCACCACCGCCACCGCCACCACCACCACCACCACCACCACCAGCACTAGCCTTAGGTAACATACATTTACACTATGCAGCTCTACATACTGTAAAATGCTGCAGCGCATCCATTTATACTATAGATGTCCATTGAACAGCCCTGGGTGCATCCATATGTGTCATAGAAATCTACTAGGCATGTACAATTATACTGCGCTTTCATAAGTATCATATGCATTTATTTCACAGCCTTGTTTTATTATTATTATGTTATTTTTATATATTTATAGTTCGTTGTTTATGTGAAAAATATTTTCATTTTATAATTTTTTTCTTCTATAATATAATTTATACAGCCATTCAGACAAAAAAGTTCACAAATACATTTTTCGATGGGTCATGCGGTTAACTAACAATTAAAACACGTTGGAAAATTATTTTTTCTCCTTTTGACAGTTTTAATCTTGTACACATTTAAATTTTGCGCCAATTTTTAAATTCCATCGAATTTAACTGACTTTATGGTGGTGCTATATGTAACCGGTGAGCACTTATCGACTGTCGTATCTCAGCACAGAAACTTACCATTATCTTAGCAAATATATGAACCATTACCTTGGCACATATTTTAGCCATTATCCTCTGGCAGTAAATGACTGTTCACTTCTTTACCTGCACTCCACAGCCTTGTGTACCTCCAAACTGTATTGAGCAACAATATGAGTCATATACGTCTATTGAACATTCGCAAGCTGATGTGCATCCAGTAAAAGTTCACTACTCTGCGTACTGTAATTGGTTTTAAGTAATGGATAAAAGATTTAAATTTTCGCGCGCTTTCCGCATGTCAATAAGTACACGTCTGACAATATTCAACGATGGAATTTTACGACAGCGATAGGTTGTAAACTTTCCTCAACGATGGGTTGATTTTCAAATTTTGCATTCAGCCTTATTAAAAAGCTCATTCTTCAGCAAACCTCAGTGATGAAATTTTACTTTAAAACAACGATGAATATCAAAGACAACAATGGCTTGCAATCAAGTTTCAGCGCTTGAGACACACACATCGTTGGGATACAGTGTCAAATTTCGCGTGCGATCTCAAGAAGCGGTTTCTAGAAGTTTCAAAAATCGCCTAGCTGACTTGGGCCAACTATTTTTCTAGAAAGTCACGAGAAATCTCTGGAATCCCCGA
>NC_046661.1:44213719-44216685 GCF_010883055.1 Belonocnema kinseyi | reverse complement strand
TGCGATCTCAAGAAGCGGTTTCTAGAAGTTTCAAAAATCGCCTAGCTGACTTGGGCCAACTATTTTTCTAGAAAGTCACGAGAAATCTCTGGAATCCCCGATCCAAGTAAAACTTGGATATCCCGGTCTGTATTGCAGGGTTCGAGCTCCTCATTCTTGCTTTCATCGACTCTAGATAAATAAGCATTTACCTATGGGTACTATTCATATAAATGTTATATTACTATATTGATAACCGCCTAAGAGGTTCCTGGCAAAACAGAGATTTCTGGCATAAAATAAAGTGTAAACGTATATTTGCCGCTTACTCAGCACAGAGTACGTTAAAAGCATTGCGTGTGCGTCACCAACTGCGAGAGGATCCAAAAAGGTTAAATAGACTTTTATGCAGATTAGATATATAGGGTGTCTAAAAAGTCCCGGGGCAGTTGGATATTTCCTCGGGTAAAATATTTTTAAAAAAAGTGAAGGTCATTCTTAAAGTAAATTTCAACGAGGAATTCAATGGTGACCTTCATTTTGACCTTGAAGTAGACCTTCATGTCTTTTTAAAGGACAACATTGTTTTTTAAATAGAAACCCCCTTTTTTACATCTGCAATCGATAGAGCGGAAAATTCTACGTTCAGTTACGTACCCAAGTCATGGTCAATTGTAAGGTTCAAGGTCAGTTAGAGGTTATTTGAAATTAAAAAAGTTTTCCAAGAGGTCAGTGCAATTCCTGAGGTAAATTTCAACGAGGAATTCAATGGTCACCTTTATTTTAACCTTGAAGTTGACCTTCATGACTTTTTGAATGTCAACTTTGTTTTTTCAAATGGAAACCCCCCTTTTTTATATCTGCAATCGATAGAGTGCAAAATTCTACGTTCAGATACGTACCCATGTCATAGGTCAATTGTAACGGTCAAGGTCAGTTAGAGGTTATTTGAAATTAACAAAGTTTTCCAAGAGGTCAGTGTAATTCCTGAAGTAAATTTCAACGAGAAATTCATGGATGAGCTCTGTATTGATCTTGGTTACAGCGTTTTGAATATTGTAAAATCATAAGCAAATTTTTTATTAAAATTTCCAGGTGTTCTGGTGAGAGTTCTGTTCCTTTCCGAAGAGTTATACAGCCCTATAACGTTCTTCAATACCTAAGGCGATACCATTAGCCCTATACCGTTTTTCCATACGAATTTTACGAATCGAAACTAAATTTACGTATTACGAGTACATACTTACTATCCTTCGCTAAAATATTATTATGGCGCAAGTTAAACTTTCGCAACGAGAGAGGGTATCTGTATTAATGATGCCTGGTTGAGGAGATCGAGTTCGATCTTATGATCAAGTTCGTTTGCTTTTTAATCGCACTTTTTATAATGGAGAAGGTTTAAATCCTGTCTCTAAATCAACAATTGAAAGGACTGTAAGGCGCTTTATGAATCATGGATCTGTCAAGGACCTTCAGAAAACTGGTCGGCCAAAATCTGAAGGATCTGAGGAGATGCAGATGGACATAGCCCAAGCATTTATTGAAAACCCACACCTTAGTTTACGTCAAGCTAGTGATGAGCGTGACGTTGCTCCTGAGACAGTGAGATATATTTTAAAAAGCATTCATTTCCATCCTTACAAAGTTCGTGTGGTACAAGAGCTCAATGAAGACGATCATGATCGTCGGGTTGAATTTTGTGAAACTATGATGGACAGAATTGATAGAGATCCTCTTTTGTTGCACAATACAGTATTTTCAGATGAATCTACTTTCACTTCAAAAGGTGAAGTTAACAGGCAAAATTGTAGAAATTGGTCCGACACAAATCTTGATTGGATGTTGGAGAGTCACACAATATCCACAAAAGATTAATGTTTGGGCCGGTATCTTGAATGGTACATAGAATTCCCGTTCTTCGCCGATTGTAATATCAATGCCCGTGCATATGAAGAGCTTCTCAGAAACCAAATTGTACCAAGAATAAGGGAGATTACAGGCGATAATTTTCAACATATTTGGTTCCAGCAGGAAGGAGCCCTTTCGACTATTTTCTTTGGGGTTATTTAAAGAGAAAAGTATACTCAACGTAACCGCAAAGCTTAGACGAATTTGCAGAATCGGATTCTGCAACAGGCTACTTTGATTGATAAGGAGATGATTCGTAATGCTGTAACTCATTTTTACAATCGCATAGCTCTTTGTCAAGAAGCTCAAGGTTTTCAGTTCGAACATCTTCATTGAAGCGTGAGAGGCAAGGGGACTCAGGCTAATCAAGCACCCCGAAACCTGAGAGGCAAGGGAACTCACGCTAATCAAGAACCTCAAAGGGAACAGAATTTACTACGTCCACGTCGTTGTTCTTGGGTAATGCTGAACGTAAACGTAAACTGCTTGGAAAAAACCTTGAAAACCCCTTGAAGATCATCACTAAGATCAATACAAAGCTCACCAATGAATTTCTCGTTGAAATTCACTTGAGGAATTGCACTGACACCTTGGAAAACTTTGTTAATTTCAAATAACCTCTAACTGACCTTAAACGTTATAATTGACCAATGACTTCGGTACGCACCTGATAGTATAATTTTCCGCTCTATCGATTGCAGATGTAAAAAACGGGGGTTTCCATTTAAAAAAATAAAGTTGACATTTAAACTTCGGTCAACTTCAAGGTCAAAATGAAGGTCACCATTGAATTCCTCGTTCAAATTTACTTCAGGAATAACCTTCACTTTTTTGAAAAATATTTTACCTGAGGAAATACGAGGGTAGTTCAATAAGTCCTTAGAATGACCAACAGATGACGCGCGAATCGCTCCAAATCATCTGTTTTCAGTCAGCACCACTCTCGACTAGATATATGGTGCAGTCACAGTCCACAGCTTCTGAGTTTACGTGTTTTTATAACCAATTGAAAAAAAAAATTGTTTGTTAAGAAAAATGGAAAAAAACGAGTTCAGAGCGGTAATCAAACATTTTCATTT
>NC_046661.1:44198179-44213619 GCF_010883055.1 Belonocnema kinseyi | reverse complement strand
AATTGGTCGAACACCCACCGTATTCACCAGATTTAGCCCCCAGTGACTTTTTCTTATTTCCAAACTTGAAAAAATGGCTCGGTGGACAGAGATTTCCAGATTTCATTCTAAGGACTTATTGAACTACCCTCGTATCCAACCGTCCCTGGACTTTTTAGATACCCTGTATAAAGTATATGCAGTTCAGTTCTCCTTTCCGGCGAAAATTTTGAGACCGTAATGTGTGAGACAGAAATATACGTTAAAAATTATTTTAAACAAATTATTGCAAAGTATTGGCAGTTATCAATATATACGAGTATTACATATATGGTAATCTAAGGCTGAAGTTTCTGGAAGCCTCGATCCCCTTGCTCTCTTAGGCAAACTGTGTATATTTCAGCACTATTATCCTGCGCCTGCGCAATGCTGCGAAAGTCCTGTGTGAGACATAAATATACGTCTGTACCCTATTTTAAATATTTTTTTGCAAAGTATAGGCAGTTAGCAATACATACGAGTATTGCGTGTATAGTAATCTAAGGCCAAAGTTTCTGAAATCGTCGAGAAACCCCCACCCCCACCCCTGGGTGCTTAGCGCAAGGTCTAGGCAGTTAGCAATGTATACGAATATTACATAAATGGTACTATTAGATCGAACTTTCTGAAATATCCGAGAATCGCCTAGATCTTTTAGAAACTTCGAGAAGCTTCGAGAACTTTCCAGAAGCTTCGAGATCTTTCTAAAAGCTTCGAGAAGCTTCTAGATCTTTCCAGAACCTTCGAGATTTTTCTAAAGACTTCGAGAATTACCCAGATATTTCTAGAAACTTCGACATCTTTCCAGAAGCTTCGAGATCTTTCTAGAAGCTTTCAGAAGCTTCGAGATCTTTCCAGAAACTTCGAGACTTTTCTAACAGCTTCGAGATCTTTCTAGAAGCTTCGAGAACATCTTATGCATCTAAATATTTCATTGGTCCAAAGTTTGTTCAAATAATTTATTCATTCATTACAAATAATCATTTCAAATTCTTAATGTAAAATTTGTATTTTAAATTATTAAGTATTTACCTACTTAGTGTCGGCTATTCGATGGACTTGTTCGACGGGAGAAGAGTGCGTGGGCAAAGTAGTTTGTGGGCGCGATCTTCGGCTTAAGAGGCATAGGGGGATCGGGAAATTTTTGTCGAAAGCGCCGTCTACAATTAGTTCCTCGAAATATTCATGTGCCGCATCTAGGCTTATAATTTCTTTGGTTTAGAGCGCACTTGAAAAGAACAGCATGAACAGCATCAAGACCCATTCACAAACCAACCGCTTGCAAAGTCGGGTTGGTAAGTTAGCGATATACAGAATATGGCGGTAAAGCAAACACAAACAATATTAATATTTATACCTTATTCTTCTTACTTGTTGAGGCTCACTTATTTTATAATTTTTAATACAAAATTGTTTTAATTCTGCACCACCTTTAAATTACTATGATTTAAAATCATTGGTCAATCAATAATTGGAAATGTAATGCGATCTTATTGATTGTAAGTGAAAATTCATCACTTAGATAACCCAGTTTTAACCTACTCTTAAAAGTTATGAAAAATCATACTGCATATGCAGTATCAAAATGCATACTGTTCGTTATACTTACTTTATATAGTAGAAAATATACTTAGGGTATTTTCTTAAAATAAAGAAAAACATTCAAAAGGATTAATGCAAGATTCCCTTTTTAATAATTGAATACTATTAATAATAACTTAATTATAAATGTGAGCATAAAGAATAAGTTTATCGACCAATAATTTAAGACGAAAATTTTCTTGCATATGAATCAGTGCTACTAATTTTGGAAACTTTTTAAAATGCGCTTGCGTCACGGCTGCAACACGATTTGTTGCTTTTAGCGCGCGCATTTTAAATTTCACAAATCTTCTAATATTATATTTATGATAAATAATGATTCGGAAATGCTTCAAAAGAAATTTCTTAATCCTAAAATAGAATTTTTGAATGACAGATGAAAAACTATTGTGATTTTATTGTAAAAAACGTTTTTAATTTCGACTTCAGAAAAAAGAAAAAATTTGCAATTTATTTGTAATAACTTTATTGATTTTATTGTAGGTCAAATAGTTGTGAATAAAAAAATAAAAAATAGAAACTCGACAGAGACAATATTAATAATTTTTCTAAAAAATGCTTTCTTTCTCTGAACTCGGGATTCACAACGTCTTTTTAATTAAAATCGTATTAAATTTTTATTTGTCATTTCAAAATCTTATTTTAGAATTAAGAAATTACTGTTATTGCATTTCTTAATCATTATTTATTATAAATATCACATTTGAATATCGACACAATGCAAAATCAGCGCGCCAACAGTAACCAATCGTGTTGCCGGCGCGACGGAAGCGCCGTTCAAAAAGTTCCCACGATTGGGAGCACTGACATGAATAAGCAAAGCGAAAAATAGGTTCTTTAGGAATAAGCTCAACTATATTTGTGATCCTTTCGAACCCCAAGTTTGGTATAATTTATAGCTCATTTATCGTTTTGGAACCAAAAATGGGTCCCAATGGAAACTTCAGTTTTTTCTGTGTATCTCCAAATAACCTAAGTTGAACTATACAATTTTATGAACAGCTTTTCCGATAGAATTTCGAATGCGCTCATATGCACCACTTTCGAAATTAACAAAGAACCATAATCAAGCCTTGATTACAACTTGTTACGATCTACCATAAGTAACCCCCTTATTACCGATTGTTACCGATCCATCGCCCGTAGATATCTCCAAATAACCTAAATTGCACTATAGAATTTTATGAGGGGCTTTTCGTATAGGATCTCAAATATTTGTATTATTTATTTGGAGTTATCATTGGATAGGGGACCATAACGAGTAGTAATGAGGGAGTTGAATATGGTTTTCTGTTAATTTTGAAAGTGATGCATATGACCGCATTTGAAACCCTATCCGAAGAGACCTTCATAAATCATCTTTATAGTGCACATCACTGTTGAGAATTTAACACGTGTGTCACAGTGGCCCCCTTTCCAAAATATTACATCTTTGTTAATTAGCGAGCGCAAAATTTTTTAGTGGTAGGGCATTTGAGCGCATTTAAAGTTATGAAAGATAGGTATGATGAATTTGAAAAAATGTTATCAGTTTAGAAAAATAACACCAGTCCTCCCTCCCCCCACTTTGATCACTGATAACTTGGAACGAAGTAATAGTAAGGAGAAGAAACTGTGCTACGAAAGCATGGCAACTTTTTCGGAATAGATTTCCTAACTTTTAAGTGAAATATCTTTGAGATCCATGAAGATGCACGAACTACTGCCGCTAAGAGCCGATAGAGTTATCGCCTATTTCAGCGCTAATTTTTAATGATGAAATGCATTAAAATTAAGATGTTATGAAATTCATATAATTTAAAAAATCGGAATCTTACATGAAGGTTCGCTTTTATAAAAATAATGTTCATTAATCCCTTTGACCAAATTCAAAATGCTGTTTCGAATTGAAAGTTTTAAATTGATTTCTTCGAAGCTATAGAATTTTTAATTGCAAAACCTAAAACTTGCATAATTTTAAATTGTAAAAAGCCCAAATTAAAAACACTTCAGTTTAAAACTTTAAGTTCTACGTTTTTTTAGGAATTACAATATTACCAATACTGCTGGGTCCACCTCCTACCAGCCTTGTATTTAACATTCTTGTATTATTTTTATCTTACATCCTCATATAACACACATTTTCTACAAAATTATTACAACGAATATTATTAATGTTACGAAAATTACAGCCTTTCAATCTGCACCACTTAACCTATAAATTACTTTTTTTCAACTTAAAAAAGTACTTTTGGAAAGTTTATATGCAAACTAACTCCGAATAAAATTATGCATTAAATGCTTACGGCTTCGAAAAATATGTATCTTTTTCAAAATAATCAGCAACGAAAAAATAATACATAACACAGCACGAAAGCAACTTTTTCTTTGCCTAACATTTAAATGACAGCCACAAATGCATTAGCGTGGTTTCTCCTTACTATTACTTCGTGCACCTCGGTTTTCAATGTGGCCCAAAATTTGTTGTTTATGGCGCATATGAGCGCATTTGAAGATCTTCAACACCAAATAATTTAAATTTTTATTCTTCAAGGGGGATGGGGGCATATCATGACATTACCCCCCCCCCCCCGCAAGAGCTGATATAACTCCGACTGCTTTGTGGCGCAACATTTTGTATCGGTGGTGCATTTGAACGCATTTGGGGCGCAATTACGTGGACTATAGAAAACCCCGAAAATTAAGAGTGGAGGGAGGGCGAGCTGGTGTAACTAGCCTGCAAAAATCAGTAATCATATGTTTTTTTCTGATACAAAAAACGCGTTTAATAGACTGAAATTATGTCGAAAATTTGCTCTTTTACAAAAATAGAAATTATTGCGCTTGAATGTACTAACAAGTCCGTTACTTTCGCAGTTGCACTCACATATTTTCTTTGGATGAACATGGAGGCCGATAATCGCCTGTGGCTACGTAACCGTGTTCCATTCATACCCTGGAAAATTCAGTTGGCAGGGCGCCAGTCATATGGAAGAAGTTGAGGTTATTTACGATGGGTGCACAGTGGCGGACTGACATGGGGGCGCAACCGGGGTTTCCCAGCTGCGCCCCCTTGGTTGGCGCCCCATAAGCTATGTCAAGGTGCCCGAAAAAGATTATATTGTTTGAACAAATAAATATATGTTAGATTGCAATGGAAAGAGTGCAAAGAATATCCAATAATATCCTCGATTTACACTGGTACTCATATAGTAATACCAGTGATGTAAAAATTGTCCTCTAATTTCTTTTCACACATACTATTATTATGAAACTCCCTAATGCATGTTTTGGGTTCTATTGAAGAAAATATTTCAAAAATGAATAATATATTATCGATATTAAAACAGTAAAAAAGAAAGGAATATTCTTGTCATGAAATTCATTTGTTACCGATGCAATACGTAATATATTTATCTATTAAAAATGTATAGGACGCCTGAATGCATTTTTATGACCGCCCGTTAATATATTTATTTTTTAAATATGTTAACTTTCGATGATGCCTATACGTACCTTGAAGGATTTTTCAGATCAACTTATTTAATTAAAAAGTATGACTTTATTTTCACTTACAAATATGAAAGGGGGCAACTCATTTAATTTTTTACAAAATCTCGACTAATTATCGGCTGTATTTCATTATTTTAGTAATTGCTAAGTTTAAATTCAACTTTAATATTAAAATGACTACCTTTTAGTCGAAATTTTCTCTAAAACAAGTTATTAGCTTACATTTCAAGAGTTCGGATCAAAGTATACATTTCATTATTTTGGAAATTGTAAAATAGGACTATATTTTGCTATAATTTACTGTAATTTGGTGACTGCGAATTAACTTTTGTTAAAGCTCCTTTGGCTTTAACGAACACATTCTCATCACGTAGCTTGTACTTCCCCCTCGATTTTTTCCAAAATGCGAACTTTTCTACATTACGTTCAACACTATTGTATCAAATGCACATTAAATGTATTTTTGCATCTCGGCTCGGGATGACTCATTAAGTTATTGCAAAATAAAGTACACCTTTTTTTCTAATGAACAATTTAATATTTTTGTTCCTTATTTTGCTTTAAATTTTATTATCTGCTACCCTGAAAAATGTGTCGTTTCAATCAATTTAAGTGATTACAATTCATTGTATGCACGGGTATTGAAACAGATATATTTTCACTGTCTTGTTTTTATGAATTAAAAAGTTCGCCTTCTATAAATAAACTATTTTGTTATTAACAAAATTTAATTTTTAATGTTTTTTTAAGATTGAGACAAAGCTTAAAAGAAAAACAACGCGTTCCATAAAAAATGATTAACAACGAATTTGGAGCGTATCTTGTGTCTTTTGCCCCAAAAATTCAATTTTTTTTTATTTTTTGTGTTGTTTTTTTATGAATAAAATATAAACTACGCATCCTATTAAAACGTGATTTACCAATACATCTAACGTGATTTAACAATACATCTAATACGTTTACGTTATACTCCTTAGAAACAGTTTTTCCTTTTTCCCGATGACCTTTTTTTCAAGAGTCGCCCCCAGTATTGGATCCCCGGCCGCGCCCCTGAATACCCAGTCCGCCACTGTAGGTGCATTATTTGTGTGTGTCTTGAGGACACCAGTGATAGCTTCGCACCTCCGAGAGCAATGATCACAAGGACAATTACTTTTGCCGTATATTTTGGTTAGAACCGTTGCAGCACTCTTTAGATGTCTTGAATCCTCTACTCGTTATCCTTATCCTTAGTAGTAATATGTAGTTTCGTTTCTCGAAGTTTTTGATAACGATGTCAGGCCTCGAGTGTGCAAAGCAGAAGGCTGCCCGAAAATTGCAGTTCCAGACAATTTGGCACTTTTCGTTTTGGAGAATTGACCTCGGACAATCTCTCGGAGCTTTCGGCAGGGAAGGGTCGCGGCCAACACCGCAAGGGCGACAAAGATGGTAATAAAGTACTTTTAGGGACGCCCTAAATCTGTAGAAATACGTAGTTCCCGCGTGGGTGGCTCACCCAGATAGTATATGTTCTAATTCACAGTGGTCGGAAGCAAAAAAAAGTCTGCTTGAAACACCTAAGAAAAATAAATGACCGATGCTTTTTCTGGTACCTAGAAGTGCTCAAAAATCGTTAAGACACAATCTGAACAGATCCTGTTCGAACGAAAATTACTTTTTTGTTCACTCAAAAGTACGAAAAGTCTTTTTTTCAGAATGCCTCCACCTAGATATATTTTATCACAAAAGTTGTTAGCATATGAATTGTAGAAAATTAAATACCTTTTGAACGAACCCCGTAGCTTTGAAAAATACTCTTTGGTTACCGAAATAGAGTGCATATTAGTAGGCCATAAACACCGAAAATCAATTTTCGGTACTATCTACTACAGGATGTATCTTATTAATAAATTACTTAAAATATAATTTATAGAAAATTTGATTCCCCTGAAAATAAGCCCTATAATTTTAAAAAATATACATTTGTTGCCGCGAGAGAGAGTAAATATTAGCCCATATTAGCATATAACCCTTTTTAATCATTTTTTACGAAAATCGTTGAAAACTAGTTTTTTCAAATTTCTCATGTCTTAGGGTGCTAAAAAAAGTGGAGTAAAATCTGAAAAAATTCTCTTCGCATGTAAATCATTGACTGGTCGCATATTTTTTTCATGTTAATTTAATTTTAACTCTTGAACAATAATATTCACTCAAACGACGAATGAACTATAAGATGATGACTTCAAATAATGTGATAAATGATAAAAAGTATGCATTCCAAGTTTTTAATATGAAGCGCAGAAAATTCAAAGACTGCGTCTTTCAACCTCAGACTCAAATTAAGATAGTTTTGGCTGAAAAATCTTACGTCTGAAAAAATTGCTATTTCTGGACTCAAAATCAGTTTAGCTCTTTTCTGTGAACGCACACAATAGAAGAAATATTTATACGAGGTAGACAATATTATGATACTGTATACCTTGAATAGAAATAATTCCATTAAACTGAGTCTATGATTTACATGCGAATAGAATTTTTGTAGATTTTGATTCGACATTTTTTTTTGGAGCACCTTAAGACATGAGACATTTTTGAAAATTTTATTTTGAATGATTTTCGTGCAATAGGATAAAAAAGGGTCCACTTTGAAACTCCGAAAATCCATTTTCGGTATTTATGAACAATAAATCGTTTTTAAAGTTACGGAGCTCTTTCAAAAGGTAATTTAATTCTCTACAAATCAGGTAACAACGACTTTTGTGAGAAAATGAATCCCTAAGAAGATACTCTCAAAACAATAGATTATTGGCACTTTTCACTGAACGAAAAAGTGATTTTCTCGTAAACGGGATATGTCCAGTATTTGTCTCAACGTACTTGGAGGACACCTAGGTACTAGAAAAAGCATGCCACATTTATTTTGCTTAGGTGTTTTAATCAGACTTTTTCTTGCGCCCCGACCACCGTGAGGTACTCAGCATGTGCAATATATATACATATATATTATATTATATTCGTTCGGTTTTGATTCCTCTAGAATCAAACCGAAGGGCCTATGACAAATCCACCGAACGCGTCCTCGGGTTGCGGATAGAGGGTCCCTGTACCAAGGGTTTCTGCTGAATATGGTTACAAAAATAAATAAGCAGTCGCGAAACATTGTCCAGGGGTGGTCCCGAAGGAATTAACCCCCAAGCGGAGGTGTGAAAACCGTGCCGAAAGCTGAATGGCACCTGGTTGAGGTGTCTAGAACGGTGACTCTGGGATACCGGGCGATCTCTCAGAGTACGCAGCCTTATCCTTGCATGCGGGGCTCTACAAGGATAGACGAACCCCTTTCCCTAGCTTCTCGTGGGAACAGCAATGACAACACCAAACATAGTTGTAGTAAGTGCGGTTCAAAACAACAGAACGCGCAGGCCTCCCGACAATGGGCCGGCCAACAATGCCGACCAATCTAGAGCTGGGGGAGCCAATGAAAATGGATTCAATGCAATGGATCGGTGGGATCTCGCGACCTTTGGATGGACGGATCAACTGAATTACGACTTGCTAGAGTGCTACGATGCGAGTGTGGCCCGTGAACGGGGTTACATGGCACGGCTGCATGATCTGTGGTGCGAGAAACACCAGGAGCTATCGCACTTTTCGCAGCAACGTCTGCGAAACCATGCTGAACTACTCCGTAAAAGGGGCTACTAGGCAGTCTGATAAGTACCTGAAAATTCTAAGAGATGGCATTAGTATTCCCTAATGTGAACCATTTTCGTCGAGCTTGATCCTTCAAATGACGCCTGTCAAAACTTCAGCCATTTATGTTTACGCATTTACAAGTTACAGCACTGAGAAGCGACTAACCTCGGAGTTTTTTAAAATATAATTTTAATATAAATTCATAAGTGGTTTATCGAGTTTTGTTGTGGCCGTACGAGCACAGTTGATGCTGAACGATCTGGGCGCCCAAAAGAGGTCACTACACCAGAAAATGTCGAAAAGATCTATGATATGATGTTGAATGATCCCAAAGTGAAACTGAGAGGGATAGCTAATGCTGTAGGCATATCATTGGAACGTGTGGGCCATATCGTATATTCAGTTTTGGGCATGAAGAAGCTCTGCGCGCCATGGGTGCCGCGTTTGCTCACAGTGGACCAAAAACGAATTCGTGTGATAACTTCCCAGCAGAATTTGGCATTATTTTCGCCTAAGTCGATCGAGTTCTTGCACCGATTCATAACCATGGATAAAACCTGGATCCACTACTACATTCCTGAGTCAACGCAACAGGTAAAACAGTGGGTTCCACCGGGTCAAAGTGCTCCGAAGCGTCCAAAAACGCAACAATGGTTCGGAAAGGTTATGGCCTCCGTATTTTGGGATGCACATGGCGTAATATTCGTGGACTACCTTGAAAAAGGTAAAACCATAACCGGAGCATACTATTCATCATTATTGGACCGATTGAAAATCGAAATCACCGAAAAACGACCGCATTTGAAGAAGAAAAAACCGCTTTATCATCACGACAATGCGCCTGTTCATTCAAGCTTAGTTGCACAAGCAAAATTGCATGAAATCGGCTTCGAATTGGTTCCTCAGCCTCCGTATTCACCAGACCTGGCCCCCAGCGAATATTATTTGTTCCCTAACCTGGAGAGAGGGCTCACCGGTAAGCGGTTTCACTCAAATGAGGAGCTCATAGCTGAAACTGAGGCGTATTTTGGAGACCTTCCGATCGAGTACTTTTCGGACGGTATCAAAAAGTCTGAAAGTCGTTGGACTCGCTGTATCAACTTAAAAGGAGAGTATGTTGAAAAATAAAACCGACTTTGGCCAAAAAAACGTCTCCGTGTTTCATTTTTCAGGGACTTATCAGACTGCCTAGTATGTAAGCGGAACGCATACTCTGCCATAGCTAGAACAAGCCGGCAACAAAGAATGCATTATCAAAGATAATGCAGCGAGAGCTTTGGCCGATGCAAACCGTAAAACAAAACCAACGGTTGATCATAAGACCAAAAGACGAATGCATCAACTTGCCATAAATATAGGCTGGGCAAGACAGTACGCGTCCCGCATTCAGTGTGTGATTGACTACATCACATCTAGCAGGAATTTTACCGCGAAGCTTCGAAAGTTCGCGCGCGAACTCCGGATACGTTACCATACACTTAACAAGTCAAAGCCGACTCCAAGACCCTCCAGTTACTGTCGACCACCCGCCCAAACCAGAGGAGGTCGAAGTATTTTGGAGAGAAGTCTACAAAGTGCAGCATAGACTAGACGAAAACTCAGAAAATATAAATAACTTCAAGGAGCTATGTGATACCCTCATAACACCTGATAAAGAATGCCCACCCATCACTACGGAGGAGGTGAAAAATGTATTAAGAGGGATGAAGAACTATTCCGCACCGTGACCAGATTGTATCAAAACCTTCTGGAGGAGGAAGTTTTCTTCAACCCATCAGCATTTGGTCCGTATTTTCACCTCATATTTAAAGTTGGAAGAGCCGATTCCGGAGTAGTTGGAAGGGCCACAATACTCCTGCCAAAAATAGGCAGCTTAGCTGACCCGAAGAATTACAGGCCAATCGCTGGTCTGAACACACTTTATAAGATATTCGCAGCTTTCCTAAATGATAGGATTGTTCGGGTAATTCAACCTGTGTGGTAAGAAATCTATGAACAACGAGGCACAAAGAAAGGCGTAGCGGGATCAGTCAGTGTCTTGTGAGGTAACGTTTGCTTTCCTTAAAACGCCCGGATTAAAGGCTGGTACGGAGGGTTTCATTTTTGCATGCCAAGACGGTGTCATTTCCACCGTAACATACCGTCGCCACATTTTGAGCTAAGACATTCCTGATGATAGCTGCAGGGCGTGCCATGCACACCCCGAGCAATTAGCTCTCATACTATCTAGTTCTCCAACTCACGCAGGAACGACCTACATTCAAAGGTACAATGCTGCACTAAGTTTGCTTTATTACCATCTCTGTCACTCTTACGGCATTAACCTTAATATTGCTCCTCTAAATGCTCCTAGGGAAATCGAGTCAATTGTCGAGAATGGGAAGTGCCGCATATACTGAAACTTTATATTCTCCGCAATTGTTTCTGTTGCTCATTCGAGGCCTGACATGGTTCTTCTTGACTTCGAGTAGCGAACCATGTTCGTTATTGCTACGATTGTATCAAAAATATTCTGTTAAACTAATCGTGCTTATCATCGGCGCTCTTGGAGAGGCCAAGCTTTCACTCGGTAAAGGCCTTAAAAGCATCCATGCGTGCCAACAATATGCTAAAACACTTGCGGGAAAAATGCAGAAGGCGGTAGTCCTTGAGCCGCTCCATGTTCTTAGGGTGCTCCAGGCTTTTTTGGATCGTCTTATTGATTCCGTAACATACTGTAACCGCCTATGTCACGGTCGTGAGACGTGGTTGTGGCTGAAATTTTACCGCGATTTCGCTGGGAGCGGGTGCATTTTCCCAGATTAGCACCCACTTCCGGCGAAATCATGCGGTTGTCCTTATGACAAATTTTTAATCAAATATTTATATGCGTGTGCGTGCGTGTGTGTGTGTGTGTGTGTGTGTGTGTGTGTACCGTGCAGGTCCGATAACTTTCCGTCCGATAAGTTTACACTCCCTTTAAAACGTCGTCACACTTACGGTACGCACACTAATTCTGGTTCTCACACTACGTGTGCTATTTCGCTGATGATTTGCGCCCATGATTTACGCATGCGCGCACCTCATATCGTGCCACTAGAGCGGGTATCTGACAAGTCCGGAATTCCTGGAATTTCCCGCCCCTACGGTCCCAAAGTTAGAAAGTTATCAGAATTGTACTGTATATCAAATATATATAAAAATATATATAGTTTTTTCGATAATTGGTTAAATAAACTATAATTATTCACAAAATTACAAATCCTTAAAAAAGTCATGTAAGATTTTCAACCCGTGCAGAAATAGCCAGATCTTTTCTCGATTACCGATCAGGTGCGGATCGGTGTGATATGATCTGGCCCGGGTAGGGCTAATTTGCATGGCCCGGTGTCATACCAGACCAGTTTGGCCATATTTTATATTGCAACGCCACCTAGTAAGTGTTCAACGCATTTACCAATGACGGTGTAGTTACTTTTAACAGTTATTTACGACAGCACATATTTTGGTTAAATCCAATTATTATGTAAAAATTCTAAAATTGAAAAGCAGTACACTGCTGGAAAAGTTTAAAAATTCTACAAAGTTGATAAATTATTATCTTAAGCTATTAGATTGTTTCTGGAGTTTTTTACTACTGACCCGCCTAGTGCTGAGTTAAAGATGATGCAAATGTCCGCTAATCTCCCCTTAAATTATAGAAGATTTTAAGACATGACCCGAAATTAATACGCACTTTTAATTATAAGAAAGAATAGTGTATTTAAGACGGATAAGAACAGGCCTAAAAATATCTGAAGACGGTTCTGAATCTGGGTTTTCCCCATCCCAAATTTCTGACCTGAACCCTCGAACTCAGTTCCTTAGCTGACACCAAGTGCAATAGTTGAATCACCACTGCTTTCCAGTGTAGCAAAATATGTATAAAAATATAAGGGCTATTATTAATAATTTTCATATTCAAATAAGGTTTACAGTAAAAAACAATTACATAACTTGTTTTAAAGTCTAAATATTTTTTTTTTAATTTCCTGTTCGAAAATTAACATTTTAATCCTATAAGAAATTCCCTGCTCCAAAGTTAAACTTATTACTATTGAAGGATATTTTTGTTCAAATTTAACTATTTCATTAAAAATGATCTTTTCTTGTATAAAATTAATCTCTTTGATTCCAACTTAGTATTTTTAATATATTTTGTTTGTTCGAATATCAATCTTAATCAGATTGTTCTATCTGAAAACGTAGCTATGCCATTTTTGGTTGAAAATCAAATTTCCATAATTTATTTTGAGTTTTGCTTGACCAAATTTTAGGGCCACATAGGAGGAAATACTTTCCCACGTAGAAAAATTTTCGCTAACGCGAAAGACCGACATAATGCACAAAAAAGTACACGTCAGTAAAGTTAAGAGTGGACGTAATTACAAGGCGTTCAACCTATTTATTTCTATGTATTAATTATTTAAGTAAAAATACCCCATAATTTAGAAGATGTGTTTTGACCGGAAATTGATCGGGGCTAGATCGGGGACAGGTCGGGGCGCGCGTTTCATGACGGATCTGGCCATGGTTGGATTCCCCGATCTGGGCCAGATTTAGCCCGATCCGTCTGCGCCTGGGACCACAGCAAAATTTCTGCACGGGAAGTTGTTCATTAGTAATAATTTGTAATAAAAAAGACTGCAGAAAATGCTGCAAATTAACAATAATACGTTAAACTGAATTTTTTATTTTTCAGTCATGTTTGGGGAATTGTGGAAGGGTAATGGGTTGTTATAAATAAAAGTTTTTTGTATGGTTTTATTTCCAAGATATTCCTTTTCAATCCCTAAACAATTTGGCAGCTTTTTACCAAACCCTGCAGTATCAGTCCAATTAAAAAAATTAAAAAATTTCCCACGGTTAATATAGCTTTAAGGGGTTTCTTGCTTTCTAGCGCAAAAAAAAAATTTTGCAATGCATTTTTGGACCACCCTAATATGGGTGCATAATTATGACCTTTTCATTTGTTTCACAATGTATTCATGCGCGAATTGAACCGCTGGCGATCAAAGGGGAATACGACCGAAACCCCGTCGTTTTAGTTGGCCCCTGGTACATTTTTTTGGGTCATATTTCCATTTTTAAATAATTTATCCAATAAGAAAATTTTTTTGCGCATATTTTTAGTCCTATAAATAAATATGATGACTACTAGTTTTCGAAATAATGAAGACTACCTTACTTCTATCTGCAATCGCAAAATACGAATTTTTTATGTTCAACTCGCCATAAGTTTCATAATAATAGGAATTTTGTAATAAACATTTCGAAAAATATGCAACTTAAAATAACGAAACCAACGGTATTTATAAATTTTCATAGAATTATCACTTAAAATTTATAATGATTTTCATTCTTCTCATGGCGTAAGTTAGATATTGAAAATTTCAAGCACTTCGGGAGTCGAACGACTTTTCATAAATTGGAAAACCTGCACTATTGTTAGGATTCAAGAAATTTTTTTTGTAAAATATCAGAAAATTATGTTTTATAGTTTTAAAGTCACAATTGATTTAAGATCTCAACGCTGTTCCGTACGGGTTTTAATGGCCGGCTTCACCTTCCAATTGTCCGCCGTTATACAGATGTTGATATTGCAGGACAAGCCAGCACGCGTACGATACAGTGCTAAGATCTTAAGTCAATTTTGACTTTAAAACTTTAAAACATAAATGCCTGATATTTATTTAAAAACTTTCTTGAATCCTAACAAAAGTTTAGGTGACCGTCAATTTTAATTTTCTGAAATTTCTTTCGACTCCCGAAGGATTTGAAACGTTCAATATCTAATTTTCGCAATGAGAAGAAATAAAATCCTTATAAATTTGTAGTGTCAATTCATTTCAGTTGTATAAATAATGTTAGTTTCGCTATATGATGATGCATATTTTCACAAATTTTGATTACAAAATTCATATTATTGTAGAAGTTACAGCGAGTTGAACATAAAAAAATCGTATTTTGCGATTGCAGAAAAAGGTAACATGTCCTTAATTATTTCGAAAACTAATAAAGTCATCACATTTATTTATAGGACTAAAAATATGCGAAATAACATTTTCTAGTGGGATATTTGATTAAGAAATAAAAATTTGACCTTAGAAAAATATGACCCAGCGGCCAACTAAAACGACGGCGTTTCTGGCGTATTCCCTTTTGATCGCCAGCGGTTCAGTTGATTCAAAATTTTATTTTTTTAATCCATGGCCATTCGACCAAGTATTTTCGACTGCGATTTATTACGTGGGATTTTACGTCGACCTGAAAATGGGCGCAATGCTTTGGAATATAACGGAAACAAAATTGCAATGAAAAAAGTCGTTCGAGATTATAGTGATGCACGTCGATCATAATTCGATAAATTTAAGAATTTTTAACGTAAATTATATATTTTCACAATTTCAAGACAAACATCGATGTAAATTTAAACGTATGCTACCTTCTCTATTTTAATAATGTCTAATTTAAAACATTGCTACGAGGGTAGTTCAATAAGTCCTTAGAATGAAGTGCAAAAACAATTTTTTTTTGGTAAATTTTTTTTTATTTTTCAACATAATCTCCTTGGAGATCTATACACTTGGTCAATCGCTTTTCAAGTTTTTTTAATCCTTCAGAAAAGTGCGTTTTCG
>NC_046661.1:44179446-44198079 GCF_010883055.1 Belonocnema kinseyi | reverse complement strand
TTTTTTCCATTTTTCTTAACGAACAATTTTTTTTTTCAATTGGTTATAAAAACACGTAAACTCAGAAGATGTGGACTGTGGCTGCACCATATATCTAGTCGGCAGTGGTGCTGACTGAAAACAGATGATTTGGAGCGATTCGCGCGCCATATGTTGGTCATTCTAAGGACTTATTGAACTACCTTCGTATCATAATTTCTAATTTTTATTTTTATTGAAATTCGCAAAAATATATAATCCTAATAGATTTAAATTTAACCTTATTAGCAATCAAAATTTCTAAAAACAAAACTACTTTCCGATCAAAAGATAAAAAGCATAATAGCAAATCATTGGAAGAGTTTTTTTCTTTCTGGATGAGAAAAAAGTGCAATGGGCTAAATTTTAACTGTGCTCCTTACAAGATTCCCCCACATCTAATATTAAAGATATTAAAATGAAGGGTGGCAATACAATGGGATTAAAACGTCATCTTGAAATGATGCATACAAATGAGTTGCAGGAAATCTATATGCTGCACACGTCCAAAAAGTAATCTTAAATAAAGCTTAAATACCTCATTTTAGTGAACAATTGCACTAAATATTACAAATTTGAGTATTTATGCACCCACTTTTATTTTATTTTTATGTGAAAGGCCAAACACGTTTACCGCTGTCCTTTCTGCACTGAAAAAATATTTCTTTGAATCAGAAATGTGTATTCTTTATATGGGTCTTTATTTCTTTAAGTGTACCCACCACAAAAAATTCTTGTATCGAGCTCGCATTAAAAGAAAAATAAGTTCAAAGTTTAAAAAAAATTAAATCGTTTTTGATTTTCAAAAGTAATGGTTAAGTTCTGAATTATTCTACTTTTTTTAATTTGAAAGACTGGGGAATAATCTATCCAAAACGCTTGGGTCAAAATCTTGTATATGCCATACATAAAAAGATATTTATATCCGAAATAGAGGCTCTTTGAGCTAAGCTCAAAAATTTCACCCTTTCTACATCAGCGAGGTTTGGACCAAAGTAATCAATCTTTTTTCCTTGGAATGCCATCTAATAGGACTAAGCTTTTTGTAAATTTGAGCCTGAGGGAAGAAATTCATTTGTTTGGGTGGGTACATTTGAGAAATTATGACCCATATATATTTTTTTAGATACTTGTTCTCTGGAATTGTTTAAGTTTGACTTTTTAAATATTTTTTCATGGTTATATATTTTGCGATTATTAAGCAAATAATGATTTAATTTTTTCCTCAAATTATATGAAACCAAATATTTTTCATAAAACAAGTTTCATAACTCATGTGATATCTACCCTCGCTTCGCTCGGGCAGCTAACTCCACACTCATGCAATTGTCACCTTTGGCCCCTTATTGTGCAATAAACTATTTCATAACACATTTATCGAACATTTGACTTCCGATGCCCCCGTAGCGGGTCGAAATTTGTGTTTTCAACCGTATACTAGAAAGTAGAAACGGGCGAATGGAGAAAGTAACTTTACGTCGTAACCGGTATCGAAAGTATATTCATTCTACTTTATCTGCAATTGTCTGCAGCCATTCACCCTCTTATCGAACCTCGTTTCGAGAATAGAGGCTAACTTCAGTCTTTACCTTCGATCGTGAACGATCGATGATTTCAGCAATACCTGTGGCGTGCTCGTCTCGCCAATTTTAAAAATGAATAACTTAAACTTTTAATTTGTCTTGTGGATAACCTAGAAACTTTTGTTATGAATTTGTAATGAAAAGAGCAATTTTTCATTTATCCAATTCAAGTTCTCGCTGAACTTTGACTAGAGCAGCTTGCAACATCCCCATTGCATTTGCGATAGAGCAGAGCGAACAGAAAAATCAATAACTGCATATAACCTCATCGATATCACTTCTAAATTGGTGAATAGTGGACAATCAACGAAAATGTCGGTACTTTGTTCTGTGAAGTCTGGACCCCCCCCTCCACCTTCTCCCACTTGAAACGCAATAAACTAATTAATTACTCTCCAAAGTGTCATTCTAAGCTCTATCTATCATTGCCTACGTGTTTACAAACAATAACACCTTTGATGAGTGTTCCGTATATTTCATGTCGGTTTCTCTATTTTTGTATTGTATGAGTGTTTATGTTTCGCGTGGGTATTCTCTTCTCTTTCTCTTTCGTCTACAAGGTACCGTTCTTATCTTGTCATGCTAATATACATTTTCGCCGTTAGCAATACTAAAGTGGTCAGGGTTACTCTGGAAATTGTTACGAAGTGCGCGAGTCACCATGTTTACTCGTATTACTTTTATATAATGTATTTGTTTAATGTACCCTTTTACTAGAATGCAGGAACTTTAAAACTCTTTTTTTAATAAAGTGCACCTCATTTTTTTGGTGCTAAATAAATAATGAAGTGACTCAGTGACTTTGCTCACCATTACACTAAATGCCGCTATGAGTTTTGTTTTATTTAGGGGTATTTCTTATCATATTTGGTCCTTCGAGCCGGATGATGGCTTCAGCGAGTGGATTTCAGTGTTCTTTGCAGCATTAAAGTGACTAATGTGAATATTGTTTTAAAAGTTCATCGTAATATAAGTTCTGTGAAAGTAAAGAAATGCAAGGATTTCAAACTTCTTATTGCGAATTCACAAGGTGACAGTGTTGTGAAGGCAGTGCTTGGCGATCTACACCTGACGTCACAAGAAAACGTCCCGCGCTTTCGACAACAGGTGCCTCGTTACACTTGCTCGTACGATGTGTATCCCTACGCCGGTGCGTGCCCAATGCTCTGTATCGATCGCAATACTGTCACAGTTCACAATTCGCTTCACCGAATGACAGTTTTGCAATACCACGTGCTTTCCCATACTCTACGTTTGGTAAGTGTTTGAAATCTGTTGAACAGCTGACACTTTGCAGCGCTGTGTTTCGTAACATTGGAAACCATACTTTTTTAAACTGTATAGTGCTTCGTTGTCATACTGACAAGATTGTGTTTTTCTTGTTTTTGTTTTACTTGACTTTTAACATGTTTCGATTTTAATCGAATTTTGACCATTTACTTTTGTGGTGTAATTTTTAAAGTGAATTGACTTTACTTTTACCTTGACTGTTAACATGTTTCGATTTTAATCGAATTTTGACTATTTATTGTTGTGGTGTCACTTTTAAAGTGAATTTACTTTACATTTGTTTGACATTGAACGTATTTTAAATATTAATCGAATTTCAATCATTTATTTGTAAATCTAATTTTTTAAAGTGATTTGACTTTATTTGACTATATTTTTAACTTTTGAACAGTTAATCCTTTACAGTTCTGTGTTTCCTTGAAAATCTATTTTGGCTTTCTAAACTGTGAGGTGTTCCACTGACAAACGGATAGGATTGTACTTTATTTTTTGATTGTACTTAAAAAAAAATGAATGTCACGAATTCTATTGCTCAGCAGTATGGACTCTACGAGCTGATCTGCAATGCAGTTACCAATTTTAAAAAGACCGGCAAGGCGAATGTTTCCAAGAATGTCCTCAATGCACACTTGGAAAATTTGGAAAAGAAGTAGTCCAAGTTTGGTACAAATCACGATCAGCTTCTGATCATACTTGAGGACAACTCAACGGATCCATACTTTGCGCAAGACTTATTTAATAAAGCACCGGAAAATTATATTGTCGCGAAGGTTTATTTTCAGGACGATTTGGACGCACTTGATTCTTCTTCCTGTTTTAAGGTTATGTCCTCCGCTACTAATATTGCTCCTTTAACACAGGTTAAGAATATGTATCCACAATTGGAATTACCGAAATTTTCAGGTGATTTTACTGCCTGGCCGGCCTACCGAGATATGTTTTGTTCCATGGTGAATGCTGACGTCACACTTACATCAGTTCAAAAGCTATATTACCTAAAAGCAAGCTTAACGGATGAGCCCGCTTACTTTTAGTAAACATAAGTATCACGAGTGATAACTTTGAGCGGGCATGGGCAATGCTTATGGAGCGGTATGATAATGAACGTGCTCTTATTGATGCATACTTGCGGAAACTTTTCGGGTTAGAACGTGTCACTGAGGAACTTGCTTCGGGACTTCATTCTCTTTTAAACGACTCTTGTGAAGTGATTGGTGAGCTTAAGTCTATGAACAGACCAACGAAGCACTGGGATGATATCCTAGTTTATATGACAGTGAACCGTTTGGACCGCTCCTCCCGCAAGGATTGGGAAGAATAAACGGGATCAATTCCCATAAATCCTTCATTTGAAACTTTAAGAACCTTTGAAGATTCACGAGTAAGCGCTTTGGAGGCACTTGAGTATGGTGAAGGCTCCCAATTTAAGTATTCATCAACCGAAAGCAGAGGTAAAATGACAGGCATCGAATCGGGTAAGCAAGGTTTCAACACACGAGAACATGGCACTTCGCTAAAAGAGGGTGGTTGTCCACTACGTACTGGTAAGCACTTTGTTTTGCCCTCTTTTTAGATAAAAAATTCTGATCAGCGAAGAGAACTAATTCGAAAGTGTGGGTTATGTTTTACTTGTCTGGGAAAGCATTTGATTCGAGATTGTATTTCATCTAAGCGCTGTCAAACCTGCTCCGGTTAGCATCATACTATGTTGCATCGACCCTCTAGTGATGCTCCACGCCGTGAATCAGGAAATACAGCTGTGCCGTCTACATTAAATTTCAATGTAAATAGTACCGCGGTTACACCTATAATGTCTACTATCAAGTCGTATGTTGCTCAAGGTCCTCTTTGACTAGATGGATCCACACTTTTAGCCACAGCACTCATCTCCATTGAAGTATCAGACGGTACTTTATATTTATTTCGAGCACTTCTTGATCAAGGAGCTCAAGCGTCTTTTATTTCTGAGTCGCTAGCTCGGAGGTTCAAGCTAAAACGACTTCGTGCTATCGTCACTGAAGGGGGCGTCGGTATCAGCGTACGAAAACCTGTCGAGGTTTGGTAACTGTTAGAGTGACTCCACGTGTCGGCCCTAAGACTAATTTTTATGTACAGACTATTATTTTACCGAAACTTACATCTTACTTACCCCCTAGTCGTATATCTACAGATGATTGGCTCCACATTCAGGGACTAGAATTGTCGGATCCACTTGTCGATCAGGGTGGATCGATTGATTTGATTTTAGGTGCATAAGTTTACTCACAAGACATCGAGGAAAGGGTACGAAAGGGTCCTTTTGGTACCATTACTGCTCAGAATACATTGTTGCGCTGGATATTGTCTGGTCCCTTTTCTGAGGAACCTTCTTTATATACTCGAAATATTGTTGGATTACAATGTACGTTTGATCATGAATTGTTGGAATTATTGCGTCCATTTTTTGTACAGGAGGATTTTCCGACTGTATCTCAAAGTTCACCCTTGATAAGGAGGAGTGTGAGAAACTTTTTCTCTCCACTTATCAACGTTCATAAGATGGTCGCTACGTTGTTCGTCTTCCAATCAAGGGTCGGACGATGAATTTGGGAGATTCTCGTTCTGCTGCTTATAGAGTGTTTATCAGTTTGGAGAGGCGTTTTCGACGAGATCCTATTCTGCATCAATCCGCATCAACCCCATTCAGGGCATAAACTCCAATCCGAACCTCCAGACGCCATACTTCGTTGGAGATGCTACCCTATTGTCTTTACAGCGGACATTGAGGAGATGTTCAGACGTATTTGGATTCATCCTGAAGATCGTACCTACCAAAAGATACTTTGGAGGTCACACCCTGACGAAGAGCTCAATACATACTGTCTAAAGACCGTAACTTTCGGCTTTGCTTCTTCACCTTATTCGGCAATCCGTACCTTACATCAGCTCACAGAGGATGAAGGGAACAACTTTCCTTTAGCTACTGATGTTCTGAGGAACGAAACTTATGTCGACGATATTCTTTCTGGAGCCTACGACATCGCTACAACCATAGAGAAACGTCGCCAAGTAAACTTGTTTCTAAAGGTGGGTGGTTTTATGTGGAAGAAATGGTTGTCGAACTGCGAGGATGTTCTTCAAGGATTTACAGAATATTACAAAGAAAAGGCGTCGTCTTATGAATCTACTCAAGGGTCAATCCACAGGGCTCTTGGAATTTTATGACAAACTGTTTCGAATTGTTTTAAGTTTTAGGTTCAACTTCCTGAGTCTCAATTAAAGCCAGAATTTTCATGCAGAGTTTGTGGAAACTTAAAATAGATTGGGATCAGCCTATGCCTACTGATCCCATTGTTATATGGAGAAAGTACAGGACCGAGCTTCCTGAATTATCTACGCTCAGCATCCCATGTTGGTTGGAATGTTATTCAGACGTGTCTGGCACCAAACTTCACGGTTTCGGAGATGCGCCGGAGAAGGCCATCGGTGCAGTTGTCTATTTGAGGATCCTGCTTCCCTCGGATGAGATACGAGTCTCACTAGTTATAGCTAAGAACAAGGATGCTCGTCTTAAGGAGACATCTTTGCCTCGTTTGGAACTTTGTGCGGCTTTTCTGCTTGTTTGGCTGATAGTATATGTTCGTTCGGTCTTAAATCTTCCTATTGCGATGCCGAGTCATCTATGGTCGGACTCGTCAAACACTCTCGACTGGATACGAGGCCTCCCTCTACGTTGGATGACATATATTTCAAATCGGGTGTCGGAAATATAGACTGAACCATCCTCTCTGGTGGGCTGGACCACCTTGGTAGTCATAATCACCCATCTTTTGGCCATCTTGTACAGGCTCAATTGATCCAAATATCAACCGTGGTCCTTGTTGAGTCGATACTCGACTCTAACGAAATTACTTCGCATTACTGCTCTCTGTCTGAGATTCATCGACCAGTTGCGGAAGAAATCCACTGACCTTGCTCCATGTAAACTTACCTCAGATGTTTTGAAACGTGTTAGAACGCATTTGGTGGGACATGAACAACGTCGACATTTCTCCGAAGAATTTAAGTTGTTGCGCAAGCAACTCCCAGTTACTACAAAAAGTCCTTTACTTCGTGTGCTACCCTTTTTGGACTCTGAAGGTTTACTACGACTCGGAGGTCGTTTGAAGCACGCTGCAATGGATTTCGACAACTAAATGTCGCGGGCACAAGGAATATAAGGGCTATATTGTTGTTTTCATTTGTTTTGCTACCAGAGCGGTCGATTTGGAGGCGTGTTGGGACTACACAGCTGATGGCTTAATAACGGCTTACTAACGTTTTGCTGCTCGACGTATTATAAGTACTTTTCTTTAGAGCGACTGCGGTACCAATTTTTTCGTGACAGATAGGCAGCTACGAACACTTTTCAATTAGGCCTCTGCTGTCTCATCGACCATCAGCCGTTATCTTGCTGATAACGGAACTACGTGGAGTTTCAACCGTCCAGCCGCCCCGCACTTCGGAGGACTTTGGGAAGCAGCTATCCGTTCTGTAAAACATCATCTTCGTCGAGTCGTGGGAGATACTTCTCGGACTTTTGAGGAAATGACAACCTTCGTCACGCAAGTGAAGGCTTGTCGCAATTCACGACCGCTACAGGTTCAGAGCGATGATCCGAATGATCTGGTACCGTTGACGCCGAGTCATTTCTTGCTCGGTTATCCATTCTTCACGGTTCCAGAACCTTCTATCATCGACCTTAAGCAAAATCGACTACAACGCTGGCAGCTTACCAGACAGATGTATGAAGATTCCTGGAACAGATTGTCCTCTGAATTTCTACAAATACTTCAAACTCGTCCGAAGTGGCAGAACCCTGTGCTTTCAATCAAGATCGATGATCTCGTGCTTATCTTGCTCGGAAACTTTCCCCCTACGAAGTGGGCTCCAGGTCATGTATTGCTAAACATTCGGATGCTGAAGGTCATGTCAGGTCTTTTACTTTACGTACTGCTACTGGGACTGTCGACAGACCTATTGTGAAATTGTGTGTCTTACCAGTTCACCCTTTGGAGTTGAAATCTAACTTGTGAGTTCTTTTTTTTGTGACTGTAGTTAGTTATAATTTTTCTTGTTTTGTAATCGTCGAAAAAGGGGGGGGGGGGGATGTTCCAGATATTTCATGTCGGTTTCTCTATTTTTGTATTTTATGAGTGTTTATGTTTCACGTGAGTATTCTCTTCTCTTTCCCTTTCGTATACAAAGTACCGTTCTTCTTGTATCTTGTCATTCTAATATACATTTTCGCCGTTAGAAATATTGAGGTGGTCAGGGTCAGTCTGTAAATTGTTAAGAAGCGCGCGAGTCATCATGCCTACTCGTCTTACTTTTATATAATCGTTTTGTCTAATTTAGACTTTTACTAGAAGGAAGGAGCTTTAAGACTCTTTTGTTAATAAACTATACCTCGTTTTTTGGTGCTAAACAAATAATGAAATGACTCAGTGACTTTTTTTACCATTACACCCAATCCCACTATGAATTTTGTTTTATTTAGTGCTATTTCTCATCAATCAGATGCAAAGATGTTTCAGGCATCTCAAGTCAAATTTTCGACTTATTTTTTTATGAAAAATTGTATGCCCCTTGTTGCGCAATATACTATTGTAGGCGTTTCAGCAAGAAATATTTAATGAAAAAGTGGTGGATTGGATTGCGAAAAATTATTTACTATACAGATTTTTTGTGACCATGAAACACAAGAATTTGTCCATTACCTAAACCCGACGGCTGAAGGTCCGCTGCATAATCAGCTGAAATCTATGATTTAATACCGATTTTCAAAAAAACAGAAATGTGTGAGAACGATCTTCCAGAAAAACATACCTAAAATATCATTCACATTAGATGGTTGGTATTCTGAGGCTCATCTTGAATACAACGGAATTACTGGCCACTTCATTGACGATGAATGGATATTGCACTCCCTTGTTGTTGATTTCTGTCCTTCATATGAAGCTCATACAGGAAGAGATATCGCCACATGCTTTTACGAAACTGTCGAAAATTATGAAATACGACATAAAATATTAGGAATAAATGCTGACCGTACGTCAGCAAAAACACGAGATTCATGATTAAGTTACCACATTTAACGATCTTTGATCATGAAAATCAAGATTTTTGCTGCTATTCACACATTATGAACATATCTGTGAAAAGCATATGAGAAGAAATGGGCCTTGATAATATCAGTGAGGAAGAAGAAAATTGCGACAACTATGATAACGAGAATCAAGAAGAATCTGAAGAACACGAAGCAGAAGATGTTCAGGCTAGAGCAAATAGAAATGAAACTTAATCTTAAACGGCATTGAAACAAGTCCAATCGGATCACCTATTTCAAGACTAAAGGCGTTATTTAAGCTAATTAAAAATTCCGAATAATCAGGAAAAAAACTTCGAACTTTCTGTGATATTTGTAAAATCCAAATGTTGTTAAAGATCAATGAAAAAAGTGAATTCGACTTGCGATATGATAAACCTTGCAACGAGCAATAAATGTATTGAGTAAAAGTAATGTATACCTTCGAAAGCTGATTATCAGTGAGCAAGAATGGATTTTGTTGCAAGAAAACCAGAAGTATTGGAGACACTATAAAGTACTATCTGCTGCATTAACCCTAATGAGAAAATCTTCTGGCGTTGGCAAGCGCCAGACTAGACCGTCTAGATTCTAATCTGGCGCAGATCCGACGGTCCAGTCTGGGACTCGCCTGACCTTTAACACTTTTGCAAAGTTTGTAGTGGTATAGCCAGCCGCTTGTCCCTGGCGGAAGTACACCACTGGTACAGTACTGACTCAGTGCAGATTGCTGGAGGGCTAGTACTTATTTAACGCTCCGCGCAACTGACTTGGGGTACTGACATGGTAATGGACACCAGTATAATTACAAAAGTGTAAGTTTCAAAGATTAGTTCAATTGTAACATCTACTATTGCTATACTCTACAGATGTAACAAAAACGGTATTCAAAAAAATTAATAATAATTGATTGCGAGTATTTTGTCTATAAATGTTAATTGTTTCTGCTTAGAATTAATACATACATTACATTTTTAAACATTATATTACAAATAAAATTTCTAACGCTACGAGGTTTCGAACCTTCAACCATACCTGAATCTATCGCCTAGCAGTCGGGAACCTTAACCCTTACTATATACTAATAGAATTGAAAGTCAATGAAAAAGCATCCTCATAAGCTACCAGTCTTTCGAAAGGGGTGAAAAAGATTTAACTGATTGACATTTACAAATGTTTACGGTATATATATACAACATTATTGTTAATAGTGTTAACTTCGTTCTTTGTATAGTTTGAAACACAATACATTGCATATATTTACTAATATTAAGGTATATACGTCGCCGTGTCCAAATGACAAGGTGCTTAAGAATCCCATATAAAGTTACATGCGTCAGTAATACCCCGGCGATTTCATAGTAAATAATATCAATGTAATGGTCGTTAAATTTAGATGATAAATATTTATGAATTACATGTTTGAACTTATTACACTTTTTATGGGTAATCGATTTAAAAATAAAATTTTCGGATAGTCTAGGGAATTTTAAAGCAATGCAGTGGTTGCTTAACAATTGGTCGAAGTGAGACTCACAATCTTTTACTAAATCACACAATTATTTAAGTATTCCACAATACTCTTTTGCACACAATAAAATGTTTTTTAAACAAACAAAGCTAGTTTTCTTCATACTTACTGCAGACACAAACACTTTCTGTTTCTTCTTTTCTCCAGAATTTTCACCAATTTCACTATCATCACAATTATCCGCAGGAAATGGTTTTCTGTAAAAAAATAGTCTTTTTACCGCAGGACGTAGTGAAATTCACTACGGCGGTTCACACAGCGGTTCCAGATATAACGTAAAATATCCCTTAGTTTCAAAGTAGGCACTTATGACTTGAAACTGTTGTTGGAATTTGAACCATGTCTCCTTCATTGTTACTTTTTAGATACAAATTTTAAAATTGGCTAAAAACTGTCATCGGTCTGCAATTCAAGAAAAATACTTGCTTTTTACTGCAAGAATAATTAAGTGCGTATAAAGTGGTTAAAATGAGATGTTTGTTTATCTTGCGTGTTGCATCTAATGTTTTCATGTGAACTTTTTTTTCAGTAGTAACAGTAGCAGTGAAGAAGTTATTTTTAGTACCTTTTTTAACATCAATCATAGCTTGCGATGTTATAGGCTCTGCTTTCAAAGATACAGAGAAGCTAACTCTTAGCTAACTACTCAGATATCTTCTTCTGTACAAGAGTATAGCCACGGTTTATACACAATGCTTAAAATTAAAATAGTAGGTTTTAGATATAGTAGTGTGGTGAAAAATAACTGTATATGAGTGAGGCGATACATATTATCCAGGAAGTTTAAATATAGAATTTGATTATTTATTTAATGATTAAATAGATTTCTCAGCTTTTTCTATAGGTCAAATAAATTCTCGTCACAAGTGAAAAATACGTGCAAATAAAATGCTAGTAGATTGAAAATACAAATACTTCTTTCGTAAGCACGATCATGACTGATATGAATTACGCCACCACTGTATACGTTACTCTACAATCCAAGCAGAAGTTCACAAGTTTCTATTTCCTTATTTCTTCAAGTCACAATGACATATCTACGACAGCAAATAAATCTTGAATAATTTTGCAGTGGGTGGGCCAGGAAACTAGCAACGTATTTAAAATTGAAAAATAACCGGTCGAAAAGGCCTTTTGATCAAAAAGAAAAATTCCAGAGGGGGGAGGCAGCATAGTTAATAGTATTTTCTTGTATAACTTTTCCCATAGACCCCCAATTCTCGGATGACGATAAGCTTTGGGCATATGTTCTAACGTGGGATCTTTCCTGCATCTAAGAAATATTCTTGAGCGGTATGGCAGTGGTAGTGTTGGAAACTACTTACATGTTCTTAGAGCTACAGGTTCTGAAAAGCTGAATTGCTAAAGGTGTGGTAGGGGTTATACCTAATAGTGTTTTTCCGTATCAGTAATTTTGTTTTGAGATTTTTTTACTTAACCCTAGGCGGATCCTATACATTTTTTGCCCTCATCAGATCCTGTGGGTGACAAATGGCCCCCATTCGGATTCCTTGTACACAATCTTTTCCTTCCATCGGAATCAGATGTTAATATACACCATTCTCTTCGTTTTTTGATTTTTAAAAGATCATTGTATATAACATCCTGTTTAAATGAATTAAAAATGTTGAAAAACATGTTTAAACAAATAAAAATCGCGAATAATCGTGTTTTTTCCATTTTTTGAAAAAAAAATCATGTCATTTCTTTTCTAATGCAGTAATTTAAAAATTTCCATCGCCATTTTGAAGTGGTCAAATTGCACTTTAAGGCGGTGCATGTTATAAGCTAAGGTACTTTAAGCTAATATAGCTAATATAATTTAAGGTATTAAGCTAAGGTACTTTAAGAACATCAGCCATCTTGGTTTTACCTCATACATGATCCCGAATTAGATCATTATGATTTCAAAATTCGATCATTCACAATCCCATAAAACCCACACTCCGCGCCCCAAACCTTAAACCCGAAAACCTATAAACCCCAAAATCCGCATATCCTTAAACTTATATACCCCTCAAAATCCCTATCCCATAAAGAACAAACCTAAACTATGGATTTTATGGATTTTGGGGTTCAGGATTTGGGTCTTAGGGTTTGGAATTTGGGGTTTATAGGTTTAGGATATGTCAGTTCATAGGTGTAGGTTTGGTGTTTATAAGATAGGGGTTTTGGGGTATGTGGGTTTATGAGTTCTGGGGTTTATGGATTTTGAGCTTATGGGTTTTGTGGTTTATAGGTTTTGGGGTCCAGGATTTGAGGTTTGGGGTGTGTAGTGTGGGTTTTTGTGGGATATTATTTTGTGAATTGGGGTGTTGGGCTTGGGTTGTGTCAGTTAGTTGGCTTTTAGTTTGGGTAGTTTTTATGTTCATAAGTTTGAGTTTTGTAGGATTCAAATTCATGAATTTAGGTTTACTCGGTTTGGAATCCAGGCATTTTGGGTTTAAAGGGTTCTTGGGTTATGGGCGCGGGTACACTGTTAGAGTAAGGGTTCGACCCCCACGTTAAGTTGCAAAGGGGTAGAGATTGGACCAACATTATTTCGGTGACCACTCACAGTAATGACATCACGCTCCCACGAGACGATGGAAAGATGTAGGAGTTTGACTAACATAATGTCTCTCACCAGTCACAGAGGTATCTTTCCACTCGCACTTGATGCTGATAAGGGGTAGGGGTAGACATTTTAACCAATTTTAAGGATTTTTAAACGATTTCCATAGATTTCAAGGAATTTCAAACGATTTTAATCAATTCAAAGCAATTTTTACATATTTCAAGAGAGTCCACTAGATAAAAAAAATTTACAAGAATTTTACTCGTTTTCAAAGGGTTTTAATGGGTTTCGAAAGATATAAATTCATTTTTTTGTATAAGGTGCATATTTTAGGTTTAAATCACGATAAATGTTATTAAAACAACACATTTCTTTAATACAATACATTTAATTTAACCTGTTTCTTTTCTAAAGTAATTTTTTTGCTTCGTTCACATGAACATTCTAAACTTTGTGGTCATAAGAAAGAGGAAAACAGTATAAGAAAATTTTGTTGACAAAATAATCCGCTATCTTCCATAAGTTTCCAGCTATGATATATTGAAAGATTTTTGCTTTTTTGGATTTTCAGCGAAAAATCAGTTTTTAATTACATTCTATACGCAGTAACAAAAAATCTCATTGTCTTGTCTTAAGACGAAGTTACTTTGAGCTGAGAAAGGACTGCAATGAAGCTATTTTTCAGTTTTCGAAAGTTTTAAGTTGTGAAGTCACACTCTTTGCTCCCTCTATGCGAGGCCACTTGCGTAATTTGCATAAAGTTGCAAAGCGTCAAGAGTCGAGTGATATGACATGTGCAATATCTGCATTAATCATACCAGATAATATTTTTTCATCTAATAAATCTAGTGTGTAGTTATGTTTGTTCGTTCTTTGAGCTTCCTTCAAGCCTTCATTTGAGAAATTCAACCGAAGAGAAAACATTTTTATTTATATTGATTTGAATGCCAAAACACAATAACACGAAAAAAATTTTTTTTTATTGATACGGAAATATAAAAACAATTTGTTGGTTTTAAATTAATATACTTGAGTAAAAATTATTTCAATATAAATTCAAATTTATATTTGAACAATTTATATTGTAGTATATTTATTTTAAACAAAGAAATTATTTTTACATTTTCGTATTAATATATTTGTTTCTCTTGTTTAAGCGTATCCTTACTCTGCAATTTGTTTTTAATTTAGACCTAATTTCAACAATCTTCATAGGTGATTTTTAAATTTACATTGGGTCTTAAGGGCCCAACCATATACCACGTGGACATTTTTTCACCACTTTTTGACCTCCTCCCCTCGTCGACAGCCGTGGAATTTTTACAAACGCCCCCCCCCCCCACTCTCCCTAATCTGTCCACGTATTTGATGAAATACACGTATTTGATGAAACTATAGATAATATTGGTCTTCAAAGCACAATATAAAAAATGCGAGTGTACCTCGAGTATACCTTATCTGATTCCAGTATATTTTTACAGATTTATGGAACGAGTTTCCACGTGAATTCTAGCACGACTCCTCCCCCTCCGGCCCCCTAACAGAAAGCGTGGAATTTTGGCTTATCTCCCCTCCCCCTTAAACTGTCAATGTGGTATATGGATGGCTCCTAATTGAAGTCTATATTCTACAATGCCATTGAAAAATAGTACAACGAAGGACTTAATTTCAGTTCATTCTCTGATTTGTAGTTCATTTTCATTATTTTTGAAGGTTGAATTTCAGCCCTATAATCGTTCTATTTCTAGATTATTATCCTATGTTGAATTTAATCGGACATGATCTACTTTTGCCTACATCTTAGATCAAGGCCGTAATACCTGAGCGTGCCGAAAAATAGAACTATGTGAAGAATTCTTGAAAAAAAGCAAGAATCTAACGAACAAATTTGGACAAACGTCATAGAAAGTCTTTTTTTCAACCTATCATTATTAAATCACAATAAAAAACTTTCATAAAAATAATCACCAATTTTTCGGTACTCATACAGCACCCTTCTTAAGGCAAAAAAATAGAGATCCGGGGTTCGATCCCTGAGCCGGTACCTCTGGACATTTTTTAATGTACCTTTACCGAGGTTCTGGTGGTTCCGAACCCATCTTAAGCTATAGGTACCCCATCGTGTACTTGACTGCAACCCAGTCCGTCAATGATGGGGTAAAACCAGGCTTTGTTCAATATGTCTGGGCAGACTGCTCTCATCAAATCACTTGATTGCATTATAAAAATGCGTCCGTGACTGATGATATATCCTGTGACATTTCGACACAGAAATGTTTTATAATAGTGATAATAAAAACCTCGGTGTTTCAGTTGGTTAGACACTCGGACTTCACCTTAGAGGTCCGGGGTTCGATCCCTGAGCTTTGGAAATTTTTCTATGTACCTTTACTGAGGTTCCGATGGTTTGGAAACCTCCTTAATCTTTAGGTTCCCCCGTCGAGTACACTGAGAAAAATGGATTATACGAAGTGGATATTACAAGTTGAGGATAATACCCCGTAACGAAAAGTATTATATCGCGTATCATCTATAATCTTTTCCTAATATATGAAGATATTATAAAACATAATCGCGAGATCTTAAATTCTTATAATCTTGAGATATTCATTCATAACATCTGGCGATTATAAATCATGCAGGCATGCGCGCGCATCCATTTTGTCTTTGCGTCCTTCTCCGTGTGTTCTGTGTCTCGTAGATTATGTGTATATTATTCAGGAAATAAAACAAAGTGTCACCTAATATTCCACGATTAAAACCAGTATATATTTTTAAAAAATTAATTAATTTCAAAAGTAGGTAAAATACTTTTGGTTTGCCTAGACACTTTGGTGACTAAAATAACCACAAAATCGTAGACTAGATTTTTTTGCATTTAAAAATAAAAAAGAACACTGAATAAAGCATTGTGTCAAATGGTACTTTCGTAATTGTTTAAAAAGTTTGAATTACTTCTTCTTGTTTCGATTTAATTTATTTTCTCCACCAAACATACAACACTTATAAGTTTTTAAGATTTTTTGAACTCTGGGAAATTTAATATTTTAGGGCGTTAGATTTAATACCTTGGATCATAGTTTGTAATAGTTTGGATCTTGGATTATTTATTTTACTAACTTGGATTATAGATTCTAATATCTTAGACTTTAGGCTTTAATATATTTAGAATATAAATTTTAAAATCCCCTGTTTCAATGTGTAATACAAGATTTTATCCGGTATTATCTATTCTTTAATATCTGTATATTTTAGTTCGTATAATTTGGATCGCTGTCCCATAGTTAATAGTCCAAGATTATACCTGATAACATATTTTTAATTACCGGGTATAATCCATTTTTCTCAGTGCACTTGACTGCAACCCATTCCGTCAATGATGGGGTAAAAACTAGGCTATGCCCAATATTTCGGGGCAGACTGCTCTCATCAGATCATTTGCTTGCATTACAAAAATGCGTCCGTGACTGATGGTATATACCGGGATAGCCTCAGATTGTGATTTGGTTCGCATTTATATCACCGCATTAAACGTAACTGCGGTCATAAATTGTTGGTTGTGTATACAAAATCGGTACAGGTAAAAAAATGGTTGACACTGGTAAAAAAAATTACCGGTACCGAAAATTTTTTTTACCTTTTTTTTAAAAAAGCATATTTTAAAGATAGAGCCTAGACTGTAAGAATAACATAGTTAAGAATTAATGTTCTTCAAATATGTTTAATGCTACTGTTCGATATTCAATATCGCCCATCTTGTTGGTTTGTTTCCCAGACTAAAAATCTTTGAAAAGTGTAATTTTTGTGACCAGTCACAGAGTTGTTTTTCAGTCCGCCAGATGGGTGCCCCCCCTCCACGATGCGTTAGAAAAGAGACAGGGGTGTGGTCTTACATTATTTCTATGACTAGTCAGTCACTGGGGTGCCTTCCCCCACCCCACGGGGCGTTAAAAAAGGGACAGAGGTGTGATTTTACATTCTGTCTATGAACAGTCATTGAGTGCTTTCCCCCACCCGCACGAGGCTTTAGAAAAGGGACAAGGGTGTTATCTTACATTATTTTTATGAGCAGTCAGAGGGGTGCTTTTCGCCCCCACGAGGCGTTGGAAAAGAGGCAGGGTTGTGATCTTAAATTATTTCTATGACCAATTAGAAGGGCGCCTCCCCCCTCCACGGGGCGTTGGAAAAAGGACAGGGGTGGATCTTACATTATTTCTACGACCAGTCAGAGATGTGCCTTCCTGCCCCCCACGTGGCGTTGGAAAAGAGGCAGGGTTGTGATCTTACATTATTTCTATGACCAGAGTCAGGGGTGCCTTTCCGCCCCCTACGGGGCCTTGGAAAAGGAGCAGGGGTGAATCTTACATTGTTTCTGTAAACAGTCACAGGGGTGCCTTCGATATCTCGCAAGTTATTTTCTAAAAACCAAACAGAAAAATAAACATGATATGTATCATATTTAAGATAGTATCTTTCTAAATTAGAAATACGCGACGAGTTTTCTGCAATTTTGAGAGAACTAAATTTTTCTTCGAATTTAATTTATGTCGCTTTCTTTTCCGCTACGTCAGCTATCATTAAGAATTTTCAAAAACACTGTCCATTTAAAAATATTATTCCGAAGTGATAAAAACAACTTATTCGAAAATGTACACTGAAACTTAAACTTAAAAAAAATAATTTATTTTTGAAATACATCCAGCATGAGATCAAGAACTTCTATTTAAAAATCTTCCAAACTTCCACGACCACGTCAGGAACTAGATTACAGTATTGTCGTTTTGAGAATAATTAAGCAGGAGCATCAGTTCCTATATAAAAAGGCTTTGGGAGTGAGTGAGTGGATAGATGAAATTTTTCCATTAGTAACGAAACCAATACTAAATTTAAAAAAAGTTTTTTTTAGAAGTGTTATTGTTAAACAATGTTAAAACTAGATATTTAATTTACCAATTTTAATCAAATACAGATTTTTTATTTACCATATTAAATCTTTGTAGCATTGTGTGAACAGTGCTTTTCGATCTTAATAAATTAATATTTTAAAAGTTAATAACAAATTTTAAAAACAAAACACCTATTACCGGCTCTTTCTTACTGAAAACTTGGTTTTTACAATAAATATTGTAGCTTTTTTATCTATAAAATTGGACAGTTTATCTTTTATAATATAAAGTATTTTACACGTATTTTGAATCATGTTTTATGAAAAAAATCAACAACAAACCATTGTTGTTATTATTAATAAGATACACACGGAGTTCTTTTTTTTTAGAACAAATTTTGCGTTGAATAAATATATTAAAACAAAAATTGATTAATGTACTCAATAAGTTATCTTAAAAATTTAATGCTGATCATTTCTAGAAAAAAGTTTTCAAATCTGTTCAGAATTGCCATTTATAGACTATCTTGAATTTAAAATTTTTGAGGCAGCCCACTGTGCAGCGGGAAAAGTAAACTCCAGATATTTTAATTTTACTATGGACTTTGCCTGAGCCTGTCCGGCGCTTCGCGATTTGACCGGGCCGAGTTCGAAGTGAAAGTG
>NC_046661.1:44152563-44179346 GCF_010883055.1 Belonocnema kinseyi | reverse complement strand
TTTTTTTTAGAAAAGTTTCAGACTTTTGGACAAGGTCCTGACTGGGTGACCTTGAAGCTGACTTTAGCGTTGACCTTCAAGGTTATTTCAAGGTCAACTTTTATTTTTCAAATTGAAACTTTTATTTTTGACACCACTAATCGAAAGAACGTAAAATTTCACGTTTATATATGCATGAAGGTCATGTGACCCGATAACCTTCGAGGTCATTCTAGGGTCGTAAAAACTCAAACAAGGTCTAGACGGCTGATCAACGAAAACATACCAAGGTCAGCTTCAAGGCCACCATTCAGATCCTCGTCCAAAACCCTGCAATTTTTATATGAAACATTTCACACAAAAACGCATATTTTCTCTGATCAGCCGTCTAGACCTTGTTTGAGTTTATACAACCCTGGAATGACCTTGAAGAACATCAGGTCACATGACCTTGATGCATATCTGAACGTAAAATTTTGCGTTCTTCCGATTGGCGGTGTCAAAAATAGGGGTTTCCATTCCAAAACTAAAAGTTGACCTTGGAATAACCTTGAAGGTCAACGCAAAGGTCAGATTCAAGGTCAGATCCTCGTCCAAAACCCTAAAACTTTTGTGTAAAACATTTCTTACGAAAACGCATATTTTCGCTGATAGGGAGGGGGGGTCGATACTTTTTGTTGACCCTGTATATACTGGATACGAGATAGCTTGAGGCAAATTGAAAGAGGGTTTTGGCATTTAGCGCCCTCCATGTTCATTCACAGAAGTAAGTGAAACGAGCGTGAAATTTGAAATATGTAGTTTAAGAGAAACAAAAGAAGGAGCATATTTTATTAGAATATTCATTAGAAGAATATAAAGGAAATGAAAAATAAGTATATTCTTTTACCAACTGTACAGTATGTACATATAGTATATAAGAATGAATGCAATTTATGAAAAAATACTTGAATAAAAGGAATCAAATGAATGAAAAGAATTATGGTGGGACTATTATTTCGTTGAAAATTTAACAAATTAAAAAACAAATTCTTTTTGTTTTAAAATTCGTGAAAGGCGGTAGAATATTATTTTTCTTCATGACTAATTATTATTTTTTTATTTAAAATTCATCTTTTCGGTTGATGATTTAAATATGAGGTTGACAATTCCGTAAAAAAATTCAAAATTGTTGCTGAAATTTCATGTATTTTGTAAAACATCTAGTTTCTTTTTGGTGGAAAATTAATCTTTTTGGTTGAAAATCAATGTCCTCAATAAAAATTAAACAACTTTAAATCGATATTTATATGTTCTACGTAACATTGTATTTTCTTAATCGATATTTATTTTAGGTTAGGTTTATAGTAGATGGAGAATTTCTTTAGAAATTTAAATATTTGGTTGACATTTCATGTATTTTGTGAAAAATCTTTGTTTCTTCGCACAAAAAATTAATCTCTTTGGCGCAAAATAAATTCTTATATGAATATTCATTGTCTTAACTGAACTTTCTTTTTTTTTAGAAGTGAAAATCTAAAAATTCCCATTTTTATTGAAAACAATTTTTTTTAGTAATTTTTTTTTATTTAATTTAATTTTAAATTCAATTAAAAATTTTTTCACGTAATTTTTCACGTGTAAAAATTTCGATAATAACTTCTTCTTGGTTAAAAATGTATTTTACTTCTATCTTCACTATTCAAAGGTTTTGAGAAGTGTTCATTGATTTAAAATTGTTACGATATAGAGGTGATTTGCAGAAGATGTGGGTTAAATATAATAAGAATCAATTTACATTAATATTTAGGTACATTTATTACTCTCCTGAAATACAATGTATGAAAGAAAATGAACATGCGGATATATTGAACCTGTGGCCTAATAGAAAAATGTATAAACAATTTCTAAGCATTATATTTTAAGTCCATCATTATATCGGATTGGATTAAGATGCAATTTACTGATTCAAAAGTGAACAATTTTATTAAGAACTTATCCTTTTTTTTCAAACTTGCAGGCTTTTATAGAAAATTGACTAATAGTTTAAGATTTTTATTTACCTGACGAAATTTCAACTTAATTTTGTTTTTGTTAATGAAATTTAAATACTTTTTATTCTAGTTTTTATTTTCCCTTTCATAATTCATCTCTCCAACAAACATGATATTTTTATTGAAGAGAGATGAGTTTTTATAGGGAAAATAAAAATTAGAATAGACAGTATTTAAATTTAATTAACACAAACAAATTTCAGTTGAAATTTTAGCCACAGGTTCAATATATCCGTATGTTTTCTGCAAATTGAAGCATAACTACTATCGTTGAGAAAATTCGAGTCCTCTGGCTTTGACGTTTAATAATTATGTGAAGAAAAAATGGTAGGTTAATGAAAGATGTATCGCTTTAAAGGTGTAAATGTTGTGCGTTAATGAGCCGAAAAGTAATATTCCAAAAAATTATTTGTAGCTTATAGATCTGAAAATGTGATGAAAAGTAAGGAAATGTGATAGCTTTTGAAAACAGTGAACTTTGAAGCATAGTTTTCTATAGAAAAAATAATAGGGAAAATCTGAAAAAATTCATGGAGGTACATTACAAATTTCTGAACAGATTGCCGTCGAAAGATTTACAAAATATAAATAATTGTTCGTTTTTTGTGAATAAATATGCGAGCGCACTATCTTCAGTTCTAATGAAGATGATGAAGTGATTTATATTGTAAGTAGTTAGTTGAACTATCTGTAATAATTTACAATTTGAAGGAAGTATATGCTTCTTGTTGTCTTCGTACAAATTGCGATATTTGAAGTCAGTTTTTTATATAGAAAAGCAAATACGAGAGCCCAGCGTGGTGCCGTTTTTTCAGGGGATCGGCTTCGTTTTTCTTCAACACGGGGAAAGAAAGGGTTTGAAGACCAAAGTGAGGCTCTGAGGCACAAGTTGGCTAGGTCGGGTTGAGGAAAACCGAGGACGATCCCCTGAAAAAACGGCACCACGCTAGGCTCTCGCATTTGCTTTCCTATATAAAAAACTGTCTTCAAATATCGCAATTTGTACGAAGGCGGTCGCATATTTATTCATAAAAAACGAACAATTATTTATATTTTTCAAATTTTTCGACGGAAATCTGTTCAGAAATGTTTACTGTACCACCATGAATTTTTTCAGATTTTTCCTATTATTTTTTCAATAAAAAACTATGCTTCAAAGTTCACTGTTCTTAAAAGCTATCGAATTTCCTCACTTTTCATCGTATTTTCAGATCTGTAAGCTACAAATAATTTTTTGGAATATTATTTTTCGGTTCATTAACGTACAACATTTGCACCTTTAAAGCGATACCTCTTTCATTAACCTACCATTTTTTCTTCACAAACTTATTCAACGTCAAAACCAGAGGACTCGAATTTTCTCGCCGATAGTAATGAAATTACTTGAAGGTTCGTATGAATTTTATTTCAATTACTTATGTTTGTATAATGCATCTGTATTTTATTTCATACATTTTATGTCATAAGTGTAATAAATGTACCAAAATATTAATGTGAATTTATTCTTATTTTATTTCAACTACATATTTTGCAAATCACCTCTATACCGTAACAATTTGAAATCAATAAATACTTCTCAAAACCTTAGAATAGTGATGATAGGAGTAAAATAAATGTTTAAGAAAGAAGTTATTATCGAAATTTTTACACGTGAAAAATTACAATGAATATTCATATAAGAACTTATTTTCCGTCGAAGAGATTAATTTTTTGCGCGAAGAAACAAAGATTTTTCACAAAATACATGAAATGTCAACCAAATATTTGAATTTCTAAAGAAATTCTCCATCTACTATAAACCTAACCTGAAATAAAGCAGATGTTTCACAAAGTACATGAAATTTCAACAACAATTTTGAATTATTTTAAGGAATTGTCAACCTCATATTTAAATCATCAACCGAAGAAATGAATTTTAAATTAAAAAAAAATAATTAGTCATCAAGAAAGCTAATATTCTACCGCCTAAGACGAATTTTCAACCAAAAAGAATTTGTTTTTTAAATTGTTAAATTTTCAGTGAAATAATAGTCCCACCATAATTCTTTCCATTCATTTGATTCCTTTTATTCAGGTATTTTTATATAAATTTCATTCATTTTTACATATTATACGTGCATACTGTACAGTTGGTAAAGGAATATACTTATTTTTAATTTTCTTTATATTTTTCTAATGAATATTTTAATTAAATGTGCTCCTTCTTTTGTTTCTCATAAGCTACACATTTCGAATTTCGCGCTCGTTTCACTTACTTCTGTGAATGAGCATGGAAGGTGCTAAATGTCAAAACTCTCTTTCAATTCACCTCAAATTCCCTTTGGCTGATGCGTGGGTATCTCCTATCGAGTGTAAATATATCAGTGGCACGTACACTCCTAAGACCCCCCTATATGTTTATACGATAAGCTCAGTAGTCTCATGTTCCTTACGTACATTTTTAATTATTTTGTGAAAATTAAGGATCTAAGGATAATTAAGGATCCTATTTTAATATTTACATGGCTTGTACAGGACATCGTGTTTTTATTAATTTTTGAATAATTCGAAGTTTTTGATAATGTTTTCTTCAACAATTTTTTTGAAAACTGTGTCTTATTACAAATAATTAGAAAATAAAATTGTTATCATTAGAATCACTAAACTTGTGAATATTAGAAAAAAGTATTTTGGAATTTTTTCTTCACATTATTGTAGGGTTTTCTATTAACACCTAAGGAAACGGGTATTAGCATTTTGATTAACATTAATAACAATGGCCAAAACGAAAATATTGACATACAAAGAGCTGTATAACTTTTTAATTGTTTATTTTCAAAAACAAGTTAAAGTTTTTTCGGGTTATTAATTAGCCTTATTGAATTATAAAAATAACAGGAAAAAAGAGGCAATAATTTTTTTTTTCTTGAAAAATGTCTGCTGGTTAAAAAATGCAATCGATTGCTTGAAAGTTATTTCGTTTTGATTGAGGATTGAATTATACTACTGTTATTGAATTAAAAAATTTTTGTTTCAAATATTAACTATTTTATTTTTCGTTTTGAATTAATCTTTTTTTTTGAATATTCAACTATTTAATGAATTTTGAACTTTTTTGTTAAAAATTCATCTTTTTGTTGAAAAATTCATAAGTTTAGTTGAAAATTCAACTGTTTTGTGAAATTTTTAATTATTTTGCTGAAAATTTTACTGGTTTGTTAACCATTCATCTTTTGTGAAAAAATCGTACTTTTGCATTGATACTTCATCTCTCTTCTAAAAATTTCTTCTTCGGACTTGAAAGTTCAATTATTCGGTTGAAACTACAAATGGTTTTGATTGAAGTTTAATCTTTTTTTATTAAAAATGTGACTATTTGATTTAAAGTTCATTTCTGTAGAATGAAATTTTAAACATTTTGTTAAGAACTCATATTTTTGTTCAAAAATTCAATTGCTCCGTTAAAAATAATTCGTATTTTTGATTTAAACATTCGACTAGTTGTTTTAAAATGCAAATGTTTTTGGCTCAATTGAATTTTTTTTTTAATTTCACCATGCCGGTGAAAATTCAACTATTTGTTTAAAAATCCTTCTTTTTTAATTAAAAGTTCAACTCTGTCGTTGTAAGAACAACTGTTTGGTTTAAATTTATTTTTTTGTCATTGAAAATTCATCTTTTCAGGTTTAAAGTATAACTGTCTTCTACAATACTTAATTATTTAGCTTGAAAGCTAATCTATTTTGTTGAGAACTGAATGTAATATGGTACCAATTTCTTAATTTTACTAAATTAATTAATTAATTTACCTATTATTCTCCTATTTTGGTAAAAACTCCCCTTATTTCTCCAATTTTGAGAACATTTCGGGCTGTAAAGACTAATCAAATATTATGTTTTATGATTTATTTTAGGCTCTAGGTACAAATCGTAAATAAAATGTTAAGACATAATCCCACAAAAATATCTTTTGATTCGAAGGTAAATAAAAATGTTTAAAAGGCTGATATGGAAGCTTATATTGTCATCTTTTGATCCTCTGATTTAATAAAAAAATCGTAAAAATTCTTTTTTAAGTAGTTAAAATTTTTGAAGTGTTTAGCAATAATATATCAATTAATGAAGCAGAATTTTTTGTTAAAAATCACAATTTAGTTTGGATAAAATTTTGAAAAAAAACCGTATGAAAAAATTCTAAGTAAAATTAAAAATTATTTACATAATTACGGAAATTCGCAGTTAAAATTGCATTCTATAAAAATCTTCTATTTATGATAGTATAAATATAAAGATTTGGATTTCTTATCTCTCATTTAAATATCATAATTTTTAAAACAACTATTGCCTTGAGGTACTTCACGCGATATTTCACTTTTCTTAGGAATTTTCTTAAACTTTCGCAATACATGCAGGAGATTAGTGTGCAACGACCATACAGCTTTTAACTCAATGTTGAGTCTGTACAGTTAGACATTATCTACTAAAACAGTACCTTTTACATGGGTCCCATATAAAAACGTGTAAAATTTTCTACACTTTTAATTGTAGCATCTAAACCATTATTACCATTTACATTAAAAATTTAGGATTTATAGAAGAAGATAAAACAAAAGTTTTACAAAAATTGCAACTTTTTCTTGGGTTTAGTATAAGAGATATAACTGTCCAAAGAATAATATATTTTTCCACGCGAGAAATATAACGCAAAGAAGCACTGACGATTTGACAACACTGTTTCCTTTGCTCATGAAGGCGCCATCCTAATTGCTTAATTAGTATGCGATGTATACGTATATTATAGGTTAGTTTGTGTCTAGAACGATACCTTTTACATGGGTGCCATAGAAAACCGTGTTCAATTTTTACACATTTAATTGTAACATCTAAAAAATTATTACCATTTACATTAGAAATTAGGGATTTATAGAAGAAGATAAAACAAAAGTTTTACAAAAATTGCAACTTTTTCTTGAATTTAGTATAAAAGATATAACTGTCCAAAGAATAATATTTTTTTCACGCCCAGAACGATACTGTACAAACCTAATCAAAATTGTTGATGAAAGGTTAGGAGAAACGCAATGGCGTTTTGGATCCACCAGAGTTTAAACTTTTGGACGAATATCGCGCGCGTGAACTACTTATATTAAATTATATCTATAATAAATTAATTATAAATATTAAATTTCCCGAATTTCAGTAGGTCATTTATAAATTGCATTTATTTAGATCAATTTTAAAGGTTTGCTTACATGATGATTTTCAAAATAATGGACGATATTTCTTTTTTTTCACAAGCTATTTCATCAAATAATAAATTCGATTAGTTTTTCGAACATTTTATTATTTAGTATTATTGCTCCAATCGCAGTATGCAGGTATCTTCGATTTTCCTTACTAAGCCTGAAATATCTAATTTACTGCTGAGGATGCGCTTATTTGAAATGATTTAATATTGAAATTAATTGTTCGAAATACATAATATTTATAAAGTGCAAAATATGTTAATAATTATTTAAAAATACTATTTTGTGATCAAAAATTTTTTTCTATATTTTGTGCAATTATTATTAAGTATGAAAAAATGTATTTACATGTATAGCAATTTAAAAAACGCGGTTAACGTTGACATTTGAGAGTTAATCCTCTGTATTTGTAAGTAAGAATAAACAGAAAGGAAAGGATTCATTGATTTAATAGCTTCATTTTCAGTTTAAAAAATTTTAAAACAAAGAAAAATTAAAACAGAGATGAATTTTTAATTAGAATAATGAATCTGAAAAACGGTGATTTTTTTAACAAATTAGTTTAACTTTCAACCAAATATAGTTAAATAGAACCAAAAAAAATTAATTTTAATGAAAAACAGCTGAGTTTAATAAAAAATAAATAATAATAATTTTGAACAAAATAATTGGACTTAACGACGGTGATGAATTTTAAAGTAAAATGAGGTTTCAATAAGAAAATGAAGTTTGGTATAAATTTTCAACCAAATAGGTGTTCAAAGAAGAATGATAAAGTTCAAACCAAAATTGCAGTAGGTAAACTTTTAGTCAAAAAGATTTAATTTTGAACCAAATACTAAAAATTTTAAACAGATAAATTTTTAGGTAAAAATGCACTCTTAATAAAGTAGTTAAATGTTTAATCGAGTAATTGGATTTTTGACCAGAGAAAAAATAATTTGTTGACTAAATAGTCTTATTTTCTACAAAATAATTACATTTTTAACTAAATTGTCGAATTAAAAAAAAAGCATACGATTTACGAACCAAGTAGTGAAAATAGCTTGAAATCTGAAATGTCTCTTGAGTTTGAAACATATTAAGTTATTATAAAAAAAGATATTTCGGGTTCCAATTTTGTGCAGAAATACGAATTTGGTACTCGATTGGAACCCGAAATATCTTTTTCATTAGAATCAATCATAGAAAAATCATTAAATCGATATCAAGTTATTATTGAACTGTGTCATTGCTAGGGCATTTTTTGCAAAATTCAAAGAATAAGAATTAAAATTGATCATTGACGGGCCGAGAGTAAAAGAAGCGTAGAATTAGTAGAGGACCGGACGACGGTATGTGATCTATAACGTATTATAATATCTTAAGTTACTCCAAGGTATTTTAGAAGATTTTTCAGAGTATTACAATTACTTTAAGGAAATTTAAAAGCGCTCAAGAGATTTTAATAAATTTTAAAGGATTTAAGAAAATATCCGATTTCATGTAGTTTTACGGGATTTTATAATATTTGAATGGCTCTCAAAGAATTTATTTACAATAATTCCATTATGAAATGTACAAACCGTTATATACTTTCGTTAAGTACTGAAAGTACTGGACACTTTCATCTCCTTGTTACTGCAACAGTACACTGTTAAAAATGTTTGGAAATTTACGAAAAATTTCAGACGCAAAAGAAACTGAGGTTTCCAAATGTCTGTTGCTAAATTCAGGATTACGATCAAATTTTCGTAAATTTACCAATTTTACGTAAAATTACGAGAATGCTCGGTATGATTCGGATCCCTTCAGCGCCATTCGGAAGAACGCCTGCGCAGTGTGGTTTGGTCACTGAATCGGGAGCAGTATAACCTCGCTTTCGACAGGCCATTTCGAAACTCCTCATTGTGTACATACATTTATTAAAGATTTAGTGTTTGGATTCATTGTTTATCAATCTACCAGTTGTAATATAAATGTGAGTCACTCCTGTTGTTGGGTAGTGGTGACCAATCCACGTCCAATACACGTGGGTTGTTGCATCAAAGCGCATCATCGCCGCGTCAAAAAAACGGAACAAAGGTAAGTCACAATCACATTGAATTACTCTGATTAAAAATTTAACTACTTAGTTGAAAGTTGAACTGCTTTGTTAAAATTCAGTCGTTTTTTGAACATTCATAATTTTAGTTAAACCTTAATCACTTTGATTGAAAATATAACTATTTCATTTCTAATTAGTTTTTTTTAGAAAATTAAAATATTTTGGTAGAAAATTAAACTATTTGGTTTAAAATAACCTTTTTTGTTGACAATTAATATTTTCAGTGTGAAAATTGAATTATTCGTTTGAAAATTCATGTTTTTTGTTAAAAGTTTTAGCATTTTGGTAGAAAACCCAAATTTGGTCGAAAATGACCCTATTTGTCGGAAATTTAAGTCGTTTGTAGGAAATTCGTCTTTTTGGTTTTAAAATGCCATAAAATTAAACTATTTCGAAGTGAATTTACTTGTTTGTTGAAAATTTAACTTTTGTAGCAAATTCGTCATTTTGGTTTGTTAATGGTAGAAAATTAAAACTGCTTGGTTGAAAATTAACTTCTTCGTTCAAATTAATATTTCTGGTATGAAAATTCAACCATTTGGTTTAAAATGGATGTGTCTTGTTAAGAGTTTTAGTATTTTGGTAGAATGTCCAAACTTGGTCGAAAGTGAACTTGTTTGTCAGACCTGTGACTCTTTTGTAGAAAACTCAGCGTATTGTTTTTAAAATGCTAGAAATTCAGCTATTTGGTTGAAGATTTACCTTTATCTTAAAAATGTAGCTTTTGTTTAATTTTTGGCGTGAAAATTGAAACTTTTGCAGGGCGGCCGCTGGACCGGAAAACCGGAAATTTTATGAGACCGGGGTATGTCAGTGTGAACGTATTTTTTGACCGGGAATCTTACAAATTTTTAGAAAAAAATCCGCCCGCTTCGCGCGCACTGTCCCGTCGCGCGCTGCGCGCGCGGCTCGCAAGTTTGAGCACGCTTAGGGTGCGCGACTGTTGGTTCTCGCGCTTCGCGCTCAGTCCCAGTCTTTCCCGCACATATGAGCACAGACCATTCAAAAGAAAAGGTCAAAGCATCGACACCTGGATTTTGTGATTGTGAATTCTCTTTTGTTAAAGCTCCTTCGGCCTTAACCAATACATTCTCATCTCGTGATTTGCACAAGATTTCGTCCAAGATCTGAACTTTTATACATTATGATCAACATTATTATATATGTTCATTTTTAATGTTATTTTTTACGATTTAAACAAAAAAGAATGATGAATAACCAATTTGTAGCTGCTTTTTGGTTGAAACACTTTTGTTTAATTATATATTTCGTAGCTTGTGTCGTTTGTTCAAAAATTTAATTTAATTTTTTATTTTAAATGTGGTTTTTTACAAATAAAACAAAAACTACGCGTCCTATCGTCCTATCCATAACAGATCTGTAGATCTTTTTTGGGTGCATAATTTTTGTCTCTTCATCTGTCTAAGCATCTTGCATAGTTTGACTGCAAAATGGAATTTTTCATTTTTCATTATTTTTTGCGCGGTCAAAATTTGAATTTTCAATTTTTCGAGAAAATTTAAAAATTCGTTATGATAGTTTTGTAGGGCATTCGAAGAGCAACGTTTTTTTCCTCTCGACTTTTTTTCATACTGTTTGTTATTTAGCTTAAAATTTTAATTTTCTGTATTTTTAAAATGCTTTAGCTCTCGTAAATTCTATTTTATCGAAAGAAGTCATTAGGAAAAAATGTTTGTATTTTCAAGTACTAAGAAGAACCGTACAGAGAATTTTTGAATCTTGAAAAAAAGTGGCCTTAAAAATTTCAAAAATGTGGTCACTTTTTGAGTTTTCATACAAAATGGCTGGCTAACGAACTTGACCTTTAGTTTACGACACTAAAAGAGTATACCAAAGGCTAATCCAATCTGTCAATTTTTTTCGAAAGTTATCGTGCTAACAAACTAAAAAACCACAGACACACGAACTAACAGACAGACAGACATACAGACACATTCGTAAAAACCTGTTTTTCGGATTCAAGGTATCTCAAAACGTGGATATTTTGATAAGAAATGGGGGTGGGTCAAATTTTACACAAATCTAATACCTTCTCTGATGAGAATGTAAAATTTTATTTTTATTTTTAATGTTGATTTTTACGAATAAAACAAAAACTGCACATGCTATCAAAAATTTAATGATAAATAATTTGTAGATCTTTTTTGGGTGCACATTTTTTGTCTGATCATATTTTTCCGCATCTTGCATAGTTTGACTGAAAAATGGAATTCTTGTTGATTTTTCAATATTTTTTGCGCCGTCAAAATTTGAATTTTCAATTTTTCGAGAAAATTTAAAAAGTCGTTATGATAGTTTTGTAGGGCATTCGAAAAGCAACTTTTTTATCCTTTTGACTTTTTTCCATATCGTGCGTTATTTAGCTTAAAATTGTCATTTTCCTTTTTTTTTTAATTTTGAAAATGCTGTAACTCGGGTAACTTTTCTTTTATCGAAAAAAGTCATTGGGAAAAAACATTCGCGTTTTCAAGTACTAAGAAGAACCGTACAGAGAATTTTTTAATTTAAAAAAAAGTGGCCTCAAAAATGTTCAAAATGTGCTCACTTTTTGAGTTTTTATACAAAATGGCTGGCTAACGAACTTGACCTTTAGTTTACGACACTAAAAGAGTATACCAAAGGCCAATCCAATGTGTCAATTTTTTTTAAAGTTATCGTGCTAACAAACTAAAAAACCACAGACACACGAACTAACAGACAGACTAACAGACAGACAGACACATTCGTAAAAACCTGTTTTTCAGATTCAGGGGGTCTCAAAACGTAGACATTTCACAAAACCGGGGGGAGGGGGTGAAATTTTACACAAATCTAATACCTTCTCTGATGACAATGTAAAAATCTGTTCAAGTTCGATTTTAACAGTTTTGAAAAATAATTACTTGAATTGTTAAATGTTTCATTTATTATATTATTCCGTTTCCAATGTGTAATTCGAAAATATTTCCTTTTAAAAAAGCCGTCTTAAAGACTTATAAATTAAAAATTAGAAGCGTTTACAATTGACAATTTTAGAAAACATTTTTTTGTATGGATCAACTATGAATATAAATTATAATGATTTTTCCAGTGGAATAGTACAAAAAGGACTAACAAGTGAGTAGTAATACAATTTATTTTACACAGTTATTCGAAATCATTTAAAAATTTAAGAAGTTTCGGATATTAACGTTAACAATTAAACCCTTTTAATTGGAAAGTCTTAGCAGCTAAACAAATGTCAACGCCCGATTGAAATTTTATGACATATTTTCAATTTTAAAATAATTTCTTCATAATTATTATTTATTATTTCTTTATTTTTCTTTTATTAAGTTATTAGTTAATAATTATATTAAAATTTATAAAATTAAATATATTATTTCAATCTAATAGTAGACATTTTGTAATCAAGTAAAAGATTAATTGCCTATTATTCAGAAATATTTGACTTTACAAATGAAATCAGTAATTAGAAAACAAATAATCAAAACTAAAAAAATAATAAACTATAAACGTTACAATTTTATCTTTTTTATTTAGAAACATTTAATTTGTAAGTGAAATTGTCGTATTTGATGTATAAATAAATATGGAACACTTATTATTTCTAGAAAAAAATTGAGTAAGCTTAAGAGATATTTCGAATTACTAGAAAGATTCAAAATTAAAGTAACATTTAAATATTATTCCTGGAAAAAAATCAAGTAAGCTGAAGAGATATTTGGAAGTTCTGAAAAGATTCAAACTGAATGAAAATTTTTAATATTATTCCTAGGAAAAATTCGTATAAGCTGAAGAGATATTTCGAAGTTCTGAAAATATTCTAAATTTATGCGAAATTGGAATATTATTCCTAGAAAAAATTCGAGTGAGCTAAAGAGGAATTTGAAAGTTCTGAAAAGATTCACCTGCTATATCCCACTATTTATACCATAAGTTCGGTGCAAACAGCCCAGGATATCCTAATTGTAAGCAAAATATAGTTTTTTGCAGATTTCGAACGAAAAATTTAGAAGCTTTCTAAGAATTTTGAAGGCTAAAGAATAGAAACCATTTTCTGAAGATTTTCAGAGAATTTGAAAATGATTTTTTTATCCCGCAAAATTAATTTTAAAAGACTATTTAAGAATATTTACGAAATTATCAAAAATGAATCTAGATTATTTTAAAGGTTTTTTTTAATTTTGCAGGATTTTTGTAAAAATGTAGGAAATATTTTAGGAAGAATTCAGATAATTTAAAAACATGTTTAGAACTTCTTTAAACAAATTCAAAAAAAAATTTTAATTAGAAAAAATCTACAACTTATAGATTTTTCAAGCTTTTGAAATAAAATGTTGAGGCTTTTTAATGATTTTAAAACTATTTAAAATAAAAATAATTTAACTTCTAATTTAAAAAGTGTTCACTTTATAAAAAGTCTAATTGCTCCATTTTCAATGATTCTGGCTTAAAATAGCTTGAAATGATTTGTAGCTCAGTTTTTATTACTTCAACTAGAAAAAAGTTCAGTTTTAAAGTTCGATTTTTGAATTCCATTGACTCCATTTTCAATGATTCTGGCTTAAAATAGCTTGAAATGATTTGTAGCTCAGTTTTTATTACTTCAACTAGAAAAAAGTTCAGTTTTAAAGTTCGATTTTTGATTTCCATTGACCGTGAAAAATTGATTTGATCAGGGAAATGACCGGGAATTTTATTCTTTGATTAAAACGGCCACCCTGTATTTGGTTGAAAATTTATGGTTTTTCTTACAAATTTAATTATTTTGGCAGATAGTCCAAATTTAGTCGAAACTTAAGTTTTTTGTCGTAAATTCAACTCTTATGCAAAATTCGTCTTTTTGATTTTAAAATGCTGGAAAATTCAACTATTTGGTTGAAAATCTACTTTTTTGTTTAAAATTTAACTCTTTTATTGCAAATTCACCTTTTTCGATTTAAAATGGTAGAAAATTTCACTATTTGGTCGAAAATTACTTTTTTTTATTTTAAAATGCTAGAAAATTCAACTATTTCGTTGAAAATTTACTTGCTTCTTGAAAATTTAACTTTTGTTGCAAATTCCTCTTTTTGTTTTTAAAATGGTAGAAAATTCAACTATTTAAAAAAAAATTAACATTCTCGTTCAAATTATTATTTTTGCTATAAAAATCCAACCATTTGATTTAGAATTGATTTGTTTTGTCACAAATTTAATTATTTTTATGAAGACCAAAATTGGTCGAAAGTCAACTTTTTTTGTCAGACATTTAAATCTTTTGTAGAAAATGTGTTGTTTTGATTTTCATGGACCTACCGAAAGTTGCTTATTAGAAAAATGATATTAATAATAAATAAAATAAAATTATTTGCAATTTCCTTCATTTAAAACAATGGTTTTCTTCAATTTCTAAAATGTTTCATCTTCTGAGTTTTATTTGTCTATTTCAAAATAAATATTTAAGGGTAAATAAATATTAGAATTAAAAAAAAATTTTTCTTGCAGACTCGAGAAAATGTTTTCTTGTTTTCTCTGTGATTATAAAACAACAGAATTCAAAGAAAGCCTGAAACATTGAGAATATCACAAAAATGTGACGTCATATTACCACTGCGGTTTTGATGGATGTGAAAAATTTTTTGAACTCGAAGTTTCATTGAGAAGTCATTTGATCCGTAATCATAACCTGCATTGCAAATCACAAACACAAGAGGAATTTGTTGTAAACAATGTGGTCAATGCCGGGGAAAAATATGTTTGCACTCTTGAAATGTGCAAAAAACATCTAGATAGTTATGCTCTTCTTATTAAGCACATGAAAATTCATATCAATGATTCTTTTAAAGTTAAGTGTCCTTATAAAGACTGTGATAAAAAGTACGATAATGTCAGCTCTTTTGCTGGACATTTGTCCAAAAAACATAGAACCGTTTCCTGGGAAGCATCACTTTTGTCTGAAAATGAGGAATTATTTTACGCAATCCAAGAGAGTAATGACGTGCAAATGCAGGAAGAAAATCAGATTGATAATCACGAGTTGAATTATTTAAATATCAGAAAAACAAACAACCTTCTAGGTGAAATACATGCCAATACATGATTTCTGCTAGTACTATTCAATGCATAGTGTCTGGATAGTTAGATCTAGATAGCTAGGACAGGAAACCCTGAAAAACAGTTTGCAGAGGCGTTTATTGGAGGAAGGATTATCTCAAGACGTAGTTAAAAAAATTGAACGTGATGTTTTTGAAAATGATCTCTTCTTAAAATCTCAGAATTTCTTCGCGACAGATTACAAGCGAAAAAAATTTTACAAAGATCAATTTGATTATGTAGAACCTCAATCAAAATTTCTTGATACAATAGACGGTAAAAAGCGATATTTTCATTACGTACCTATAGAAGAAACAATTAAAAACATTTTTCGAGATAAATCAGTTACAAAGGATTTATTTGTACACATTGAGAAAGCTCAACCCTCCCTTTTAAAAGATTCCAATGACGGAACTATTTTTAAAAACAATACATTCCGAAAAGAAAATTCCAAGAGCTTAAAACTTGCTTTGTGTCAAGATAGTTTTGAATTAGTCTGTCCAATCGGACCTGCAAAAAAGATACATAAAGTTTTAGCTGCGTATCTGAGTTTTTTAGATTTGCCTGATTACCTTAGAACCCATATAAACAATATCGAACTGGTTGCCCTTTGTAAGCAGAAGTATTTCAATCATCATAAAGTTTATGGGACAATTGTTCAGATTTTTAAAATTATTGAAACTGATGGTATACAAATAGAAATAGGACAAACTATTACAGGAATCCTTGTATTTATTATTGGAGATAATCTAGGCAGCCATTCGTTAGGTGGCTATCTTGAAAATTTTAGCACTACGATTTAATTCTGTCGATACTGCTTAATAACACGAAGTGAGTTTCATGCAAAAGATGGCTGCTTTCAGATATATCCAGTTAGAAGCATCGAATCTGATAATAAGGCTCTCGATGTGATTAAACAAAATAACCTCAAAAGCTATGAGGGATTAATGTTCAACTCAGTCTTGAACGAATTAAAAACGTATCATGTTTGCAATCCTGGTCCTTTTCCATGCCTTGGCCATGATTTATTTGAAGGGGTAGTCGCGTATGATGTGAAGCTTTTCATTGATAACTTGATAGGAAAAAAATGGTTTACAATTGCTACATTGAACAATCGCATTGCATCATTTCCTTATTTCACTGACGACATGAAAGATAAACCATGCTTGGTGGAAGACAAGCGGAGAATTTCGGGTGGAGCTTGTCAAGTATGGCAATCCTTAAGACTTTTCCCCTTGACAAAGCAAGACTATATTGAAGGTACATTTGATGAAGTGTGGATGTTGTTACTACAACTAACAGAAATTATCGAAATTGTTAGTGCACCAGCTATCGAAAACTTGCGCTTGCCATATCTTCAAATTATTATTAGCGAGTATCTTTCAGTAAGACAAACCTTATTCGACGAAAAACTTCGGCCGAAGCATCATTATCTTCACCACTATCCTGACTTAATTCTAATTTTCGGACCATTAATAGAAGTGTGGAGCATGCGATTCAAAAGCGAACACACTTTTTCAAAAGAGCAATTCGATCACTCCACAACTTCATTAACGTTACAAAATCTTTATCAGAAAAACATGAGCTTTTTCAAAGCTTTATAAGATCAGGTAGAGATTTGCGGCTCGGAATTCAAATTCACGGAAGTTCTCGTTTCTTTCTTCAAATCTTCAATGACGAATTACAAGCAGCTGTGAGGGAAGCTAACTTACCGTCATGTATAGAAGCATGTAATAAAGTTTCTGTTAAAGGCACAACTTATAATAAAGGTGATGGTTTGTGCGTTCAACAATCTGGTTATCAATATGAAATTTAAATTGGGAAAATATGCTTCTTCCTGATCATCGATGACGGAAGAGTTTTTATAGTTTTGCAAATTCTTGAAACCTTATTTCGACCCAATACTCGAGTATACGAACTTGGAAGAGTTGTAAAATACCAGTGTTTGCCATTGGATCAGATGATAAGTTTTGAACCGCTGCACAGTTACAATATAGGACATTTTTCATACTTCAAACCAAAGTATGGATTCATCGCACACGGCTTATGAGCTCACTAATGTATTTCTAATATCAAATTTTATTTAGATTATTACAACCTTTATTTTGAATTCTGATAAACTAAAATTGTAGTTAACATTAAAAATATTAATATCTCTTGTATAATTTCTCGCGCTCTATGATTTACGCTCTTGTATATATTTCATGAATGTAAATTTGTTATGGTCGAAGAATAAATATTATTTCATTTCTCGAAGATTTTTATTTACGATTAAACAAAATGCTATCGTACCTTGTTCAATAAAAAATTCATTTTTTCACAAATTCCCATCCTGCATGTATAGCTGTAAGGACTTTTATATTTATTTTATATTGGAAATCTCTACTTCTGATTACATGAATAGTCTGCTTTAATAGTCCACAGACCTAGAATGTTCATCTTTAAAGTTCAGTTGGAAGGAAGGGGGAAACAAGTCTCCGTCAAAGCTGGTACAATTATCGAGATAATTAAGAAAGCTGTGACAAAGCTGGATTATACACCGATGGATTATAAGGTTTGCATTACTTTCTGGTTAATTTTTTTCTTCATACAGTAATTGAAAAATTTCTTTAAAATTTTCAATTGCTTTTTATTTTTCAACTTCTACCTGGCTTTACTGGATGGAATGCAAATGGATGAGGATGAAATTTTAATGGATATGGCACAAATTGAACAAAACGTTCACGGTAGATATCTACAACTAAAACTCATAACTTCTAAACAAGAATTAGATGATCTCAACTTAAACAATAACATGCAACCTACTGAGGGTAAGCACATTATTCGGCTCATCTTAAACAAATTAATGCAAAATAAATTTCAGAAAAAAATTTTATATTTTTTCTGCTAAAGAGATATTTACTAGTAAATATTAGTTCCATGTTTTTCTAATCTTTGTTTTAGGCGCACAGGATCCATCGTCTCCAGTTCTGCTTGTGATTCCGCATAAAAACTCAGAAAATTGTAAAAACACTATTTAAAGCTGTTTTTCGGAAAATTTAAAACTTGCTTGTGCTGCTCATGATGTTGCTCATCCTAGAGATAGGAGGTTTATGATATCAGGTATCGCTAATTTCATGCATTCTCAAAAAGACTATAGAAAGAAGACAGCCATAAAGTATGCCTCATTTATTGTCTATAAATATCCGGACAGTTTTTGTGATAAAATAAGAAACGAAAAAGTAAGAAATGGCATGGAGACGCTCTTTTATCAGATTTACAACGCTTCTGATTTTAGGAAGAGATACAGCATGGGGACGAAAACGCTGACAGAACCGATCGGACGTGATGATCAACCAAAAGTTTGCAGGAATAAAGATAAATATGGTTGCATTGCACATGCGCCAGAATTTCCTATAAATTAATATGCGATTGTGTTTCTGCGAATAAAAATTCATAATACGATACGAATAATAGAGCTATACTTTTACAGGATAGAGTGGCCCACTTACATTCAAGTGAGCTTTGTCCATTTTCATAATATTAATAGACTTTATCTTTCAATATTTAGCTCTTTCCGTTTATGACAAAAATGCCAAGTGCAATATTGTTTTGGAACAGAAAGTCATTATAAATGTGGGAAATTTTCTGCAGGGAATATTAATTACATTCCCCCTGTATTGGGAAATATTTATGCTTAACCTAAATATTCATAGTAAATATGTTTTTACAGAGACATCATGAAAATCAATCCACAAGATGAAAACGACCAATTACAATCTGGAGGTAAGAGGTCTAAAGACAAGAGAGCCAAAGGAGCGAAACGGCGACGCTTATCTTTCGATACGATTGTTTTAATAATAGGAAATTGATAAAATAAATTTTAAATATTTATACACATAATGTCTGTTTGCTAATTATGTCGATAATATTTGTCGGCTTATTAATTTTAATCATTATAAAATTATTTTTCCTACTTTACAAGTAAATAGCTATATCCTATGAATGAAACATCTTTATCAAGAATAGTATACAAGTAGAGCTTATAATACCTACATTAAACAGAATGAGGCAAAAAGTACCTCTTGTAACTACATATTTATTTATACATCAATATATGTATAAATAAAGGATGCACAGTAACGTAAAATTTCAAGGGTAATAAGTGTATTTCGGTTAATTATACTTTTAATACATAAACAATGTATATGTGTTAAAACTATAACCAACCGGAAAAAATAGAATAATAATAATAATAAATAATACTTTTTTCGGTTAATAATAATTTTAATACGTATAAAATGCCTATGAGTTAAAATTATAATTAACCGAAAAGAACTATTATTTATTATTATATTTTTTCCGGTTAGTTATAGTTTTAACACATATCCATTGTATATGTGTTAAAAGTATAATTAACCGAAAAAATTGTATTACTCTTGGAATTTTACGTTACTGTCACTGAAAATTACGAACAAATTATGGATTTTTACAAAACATGTAACTGAATGACGATTCCGTTAGCGTAACTGAATGACGATTCCGTTAGCGCAACTGAAAATTACGAATCGTTTCGTAATTTTACGAAACATGTACCTGAAAGACGATTCCGTGCGCGCTACTGAAAATTACGAACCGTTTCGTCATTTTGCGAAACATGTAACATGCATATTATTAATTGTAATGATGTACATTTATTGAAATGATGCATGTTTCAGAGCAGCTTAGAATACAATTTAAAGCAAAATAAGAAACAAATACAAAAATAATCATGATAAATACAATTTGCTTTTTATTTTGCATTTTTTTAATAAGTAATCCCAGACAAAGTTACATAAAACTGTGTTATAATTGATACAAAAGTGTTATGTATAATGTAGAAAAGTTTACATGTTGGAGAAAATCGAGTGCGAAGCACGAGATACGTGATGAGAATGTGTTCGTTAAAGCCAAAAGAGCTTTAACAAAAGAGAGTTCAAAATCAAAAAATTACAATTGTCGGTCCGTTCACCTTTGATTTTAAAAGGTTTGTGCCCGAATGTGGAAGAAATGCAAAGACCAAGTGCGGAGTGCGATTGCCATCAGTCGCATGCCGCAGGTGCGCTCAAACTCTCTTTTAACGAAAGAGAATTCACAATTACAAAATTAAAGTGGTGGATGTTTTGAGTCTTAATTTTTAAATTTTTGTGCAAGAATGTGCGAAAATATATAATCGAGCGCGTCAAAGTTTCTTATAGATGGGTAAAAGACTTGTAAATTATTTAAATAAAATTTTTTATTTTGATGAAAATTAGAAAAGTTATATACTTTTCAAAAATTTTCAAAAAATAGAAAAAATTATTTTTTTCATAGAGCCAAAAATTTCATTAAAAATTTTCACTAGATACCAAATATATTTCAAAACTAATCCAGTCGAATTCTTCGATTAGCCAAAAATTTAAAAAATGAGAGCCTGTATATTAAAAAAGGGAAAAGGATTAAACACCACAGCAGGGTCCTATTAGGATCAGGAAAAATAAAATGTTAACATTATTTTTCAATATCTGAATAAGCAGTACCAGACAAAGGTACACACCAAAAAAATTATAGACATTTGATATAATAGTTTTTAATATACAATATAGAAAATTTCGCGTTGTTGTCTGTGCACAAATGTGGAGGGTAATGCAAAGACCGAGCGCGGAGCGCGAGGTAAATGCATTATCGAGCGTGCAATGAGTTTCCATTCGAACGTAGTATACGTCAAATCAAAACTAGAGAGGTAATATACGTGGTAATATATGCGTAGAAAACCACGTATAATACGTAGAGTATTATACGTTACCAACCCTGGATGTACCCACTCCTGTAGGCAAAGTGGCCAAAGAATTTTATTAATTGCTACGTCCACTAGATGGCGCTCATGTGAGTTCAGAATTCAAAATGAACTTGAGCATACGATCTTCTATCGTCTGCTCAAGTTCACTGTATCGGCAAGAATAATTTTTGTTGGGTGATGAACTTGGATTCACAAAGGATTTTCACCGATAACACAAACTAAAAATTGAATAAAATAAAATCAATCATCGATCAAATGCAATCAAATGTTAAAGTATGTTGGAATCGTTCTATGATAGAACCAGCCCTATCCGACTTTCCGTATTTCAGCTATAAATATAAAATATCGTCGCATGGCGGCGCTTCACGCACGTATCCCTACTTTAACAAGCCGCTAAATGGGAAATTTTCTTAAAAACAATAATATTTATATAATATTTTCTAAAATGTAAGCCTAAAATGTTTAAAAGGGTACAAAAATTCAAAGCGGTTGATTCGAGTAAAAATAAGTATCAAAATTGAGTGGGCAAAGAAAAAGAAAAATATAGTGAAGTGCATTACTCCAAACTATCAATTCAGCAACCATTCGATTCGTGATGACTGCGAAAAAATTCATTTTTTCAAAGTGCTTCAAAATTGAGTTGATAGATATCAGAAAACGATAAATAGGAAAGAATTTTTTAGTTACATCTGGCCAGTTTGTTTGCGAGAAACATTTTCTTCTCGATAATATTGTCTGGAAAAAGGAAGTGAAGGATCCTACTAGAAATGTTATAGCATCAGTATGTATACATTATACCCAATATATTTATAATACTTTATTCGAATAAAATTTAAAAAATGAATGAAAAGATACAATTTTAAATTTCAATTGCTTTAATTGCATTTTCAGAATTGTAACCAAAAAGTAGCTGTCTTTCCCCAGCTGTGGCTGTTCCTCATCTGATGATTATATTTGTTCTTCACTTAAATTCCGTTTCGTTCGGGAGGATTTTTTGTTTAAAAAATAAGGAAGCAATTAAAAAGAAAGTTGAATAAAATTTTTACATTTGTTCTTCTGATATTTTATTGTCGTGGAAATCATTATAGACCTATACTGATTTTCCTATAATGAATCTCCTATAATTTTTTTCGATTACAGGAATAATGATTGGAATAATTATGGAAAAAATTGTAGGAGAATAATTATAGAAATTAAGAATATTAAAATAATTATTGCAAAAAGGAGAAGGAAGTATAAATGAATCATTTATTTTGAACTACTTATACAATAGTACATAAAAAATGGCATATTTAAAGGAGCTTTATTTAAGAATGAAGGTATAATGAAACTTGAAAGCTATGAGTATCTTCTACTTTTTGCGACAATTATTTCAATATTTCAATATCAGAGAGAAATATTAATATTATTAATTTATGTAATTATTTTCATATAATTAATCGATTAGATATTCATATCAGTAGTCATAAAGTCCTGAAAAAAGTATAGTAATTTCATTATAGGAAAATAATTATAGGCCTATAATGATTTTTCTATGCTTACACTTTTTCCTAAAGGATATCCGGGAGGTCTATATACTAGTACTTTTTACATTCTCATCATTTATGATTGAGAAAGTATTAGAATTGTCGGGAATTTGACATCACCCTTTTTCAACGGATAAGCACGTTTCGAGACCCCCTGAACCCGAAAATCAGGTTTTCACGATGGCGTCTGTATGTCTGTCTCTCCGTCCGTTCGTCCTTAAACACGATTTGTTCTTAAAAATGTAAAAAATAATTGTATTTTCTGATTGAAATGTAATTATTTATTATTTTTGGGGGTATTAAATTTTTCCAAAAATACTATGTAATTATTTAAACAATTATTTATTGTCTATCTTCAACATTTCTAAAAATTGAATTAGAAATATCAACTTTCTTTTCAAATTAATATGCTATGTCACGTTTTGTCGAATAATTACATAATTTTGATACATTTATATTAATGTTTAATATGTTTCTATTCGTCTAAACAAACTTTATTTGCTCCAGCAGTTCTTTTTTGCTAAATAAAAAAATGAAATAAAATACACAGAATTATGTTTCTGACTGACTGTTTCTACAAAAAATAGCACAGGATACCAATTTGAAAAAGTGGACATTTCTGGCTCACTTTTTAGAAATGTTCTGAAAATAAACAATAAATAATTGTTTAAATAATTATATATTTTTAGAAAAATTTATTTTTTCAAACAATGACAAAATATTGCATTACAATCGGAACATACGATTATTTTTTACATTTTTTGGAAATAAACAATTGTTTGAATATTTTACATTAATTTAAACAATTGAATATTGTTTAAAAAGTCATGGTGTATATTTAAATTGTCCATAAGTAATTATTTGTATGAAAAAGATGACAGAAATTGCTAAAAAGTACCAATAATACGTAAAAATGTAGTTCTTGGATTTTTTGGAGGTCGTGTGTAGAGTGGGGGGAGGGGGGGGGGTTGGAGGAATAAAAGTTAAAAGTTAATAGCATGGTTTTTGAAGTGCCCGGTAGCACGTGTTAATATTGGAATGTTAAAAAACGAAAAATTACGGATTTTCTTCCTCAGGAAATGAAAACTGGGGGGCAGGTGTCTTGCCCTCTTGATTGAAAAAAGTTGTGCAATGCATTTTTTGACCACTCCAATAAGGATATATATATAAATCTGTCATTTAGAAACACGAAGATGTATATTTTTCACATTTGGAATGGAAGCTTCTAATGTGTCCCCTAAGAGTACATTTTTCTTACACCTTCTCTATTCCTTTACACACCCTCCACACACTTACTTGGTGGTGGAAGGGGGACCTACAGTTTAAGGTGGGTTCCGAACCACCAAGAGCAACAGCCTTAAGTACTTAGAGAAAAACCTTTTTTCTCTAGAGGTACCGGTCCCACGACTCTCCGGAGATGAACATCTCCCTTGCTAGGCTAGTGTTCACCGCATGGGCCACCGAGACTCTTCCAGAGTGCGAGGCGGGAATTGAACCCGCAAGCCGAAGGAGTTGGTCCAAAGCCTACGCTTTAGCCCCCACGACCATCGTCCCACTATTTTTCACATTTTATATATTTATTTATTTCACTTCTTCAACAAATTGTGAATAAGACGTTCTAGAAACAAAATTCGATGTATTTAAAACAATTTAAGGTAATTATTAGTATAGGGCCAGGCGCGAAAAGCGCTGCCATACGGCGAAATTTCGCACATAGGAACTCTTAGCCATAAGGTCCGGCCATCTTTTTTAGAGTCGCATAAGGCTGGATAGAACTAACAATTGAATGTTAAAGTCTGTTGGAATTGTTCGATGATAGATCGATTTCAACAGACTTTAACATTTGATTGCAGTTGATCGATTATAGCTTTGGTTTTGTTCAATTTTTATTTTATGTTATTGGTTATTATTATGCATGTATTCAATTCAGAAAGACTAGTAAACATAACCTAAAAATTAGGGTGAGAAATTTATTTATTTCAGAAAGAAAAGTAAACATCACCTAAAAATTAGGGTGAGAAAGGAGGGGGGAGTCGTTGTTGTAAACAATAGTTCTTGCTACTTCCCCGAGGTGGCGATGATCCTGCATTTTGCTACAATATATAAATACCCCCATGAAATACATGGGAGTACACCGTGTATTCGTTGAAGATCACGAAATAATATCCTTGTAGTATATCTCTTTTAACTTGATCGCAGCGCCATCTGACACGCGAATCGTTGGATATGTCAAATTCATTATAATCAGAAACATTATACTGAGGTCTAAAATAGACATTAAATAGACATTAAATTCAGTTTTTGTTTTAACTTCTTACGAATAGAATTGTCTATTTTTTCGGCGTTTCTCTTTTGCGAATCTGAGGTCTTCTTTCGCCATTTTGGCAATATATTTAATTCTCATTTGTCTTCTTAGCTTCTCCTATTTTTTTTGTCGTGCCGTCCACTCACCTCTATAGTCGCGATAGTCCGGGAGCGGGCAATGCTGCCGTATGCAATAATATGTCCAAGGATAAAAAGGTAAGATTCTTATGTATTTTGAGCCGCTGAATCCGAATATACCTGGCGTTTTTTCGAAAAAGTGTTACGTTTTGTTTAAATCGCAATTGTTTAAACAAATTATGAAAAAATGACTTTCTCGATCTGGACAATTTTTTTTTAGATAATATGGCCCATTTTAAGACGAAAATGTTTCTTGTAACTTTTTCGTAAAATGCATATTTCAAAAGTTATGAATTTTCAAATGTTGAAAATTCGACATTTTTCACCAACTTTGACCGTTAATAATTTGTAGCCTATTCAATATTTCTTAAAATTGAGAAAACCTACTTATTCTTTAGAAGCTACGCTTTAAATTGATATAATTCAATATTAGTATAGGACCGGCGAAGATATGGTTTTCGCGACTAACAGTCAGCCCTTTTTCGACGTCTACACCGCCCTTTCGGCTGCCTCGCGAGCAGCCACATGCTCTTGTTCGCGCGTCAATGATATCGGGAATGGGTTTAAATTCGAAATAAATATTCGTTCAAAATTATATTGTTATTGATATTGAATGTTTTTTTTGATAAATAATAATTTGTTGATGTGCAATAGTTAAAAATGCTATACAATTTTAAAGAATCCAATTTCCCTGGTAGTTTAACAATCAGACATTTATTTTGCTAAATAGTAAATATAAAGTTGTGTTGTGGTACAATCAAAATTATAAAAAACTAGGTATTTTCTTTTTTTCAATAACTAAGATTTAGAATCAAAAATAAAAAGAACAAAATAAAAATCCTAATTATTAGTAATAATAGAAAATTCATTAGATATTTAGAATACAAGAATTCAAATGTTTCAAATGTTTGCGCGGGTTCCTATTCGCGCGTCGCCGCCAACACGACCAGACTTGTTTATATTTTTTCTGCCTTCTGGTAGTTACGTGTTTACACGCGCTTTTCTGATGTTTTGTTGGCGAGATTTGAGTAGTAAGTGATCATTGAGGTTAGCTGTGCTTCTTGATTTGTATCATTAACATGGAAACACAGCTTAAATTATTTACACCATCAAAGTTCAACGAAGATGATTGCGTTGTTTGTCAAAAAAAGACCAAAGAAAAACCACGTTCCAGTGATGTTGGACGAGAGAAAATTTGGTTAGCGGCGTTGGAGAAACGAGATGTTGTTTACAATCGTTTAATGCAATTACAAGATCGAAGTGAGTATTTTACTTATCATTGTGAAGACAAAATAAATAAGTATATATACATATATATGCAAGCATGGAGAACGATCTATCATGGAAAAAATAACCTCTTTTCATGCGCGGTTCATTTTTACACAGATAAACAGTTGCAATTTTCTAAATCTGCACTTCTAACATAAGCATAACATTTTTTCAGCAAAATTCAAATACCACAAAAGCCATTACTGTTACGATAGCTACATAAAAATTTTGAAGCCTACATGCTGCCAGGTAATGAATGAACCGATCGTCGAAATTTGTGAAACTGAAGAAAGTAATGCCGAAATTCAAGATGAAAATATGCAATTGGAAGTTTCCGCCGATAGTGTA